>NW_007018955.1:76594-76874 GCF_000164805.1 Carlito syrichta
AAAAAAAAAAAGAAGGAAAGAACACAAACAGCAGTGTAGACTAGTGCGGTGACTCATCCCCGTAATTCCAGCATATTGGGAGGCTGAGGCAGGAGGATGGCTTGATCTCAGAAGGACGAGGCTGCAGTGAGCTATGATCATGTCCCTGTACTCCAACCTGGACAACAGAGCAAGACACTGGCTCTAAAACAAAAAGAAAAGAAGCCGGGCTCGGTGACTCAGCCTGTAATCCCAGCGCTTTGGGAGGCTGAGGTGAGTGGATTGCCTGAGCCCGTGGGTT
>NW_007018955.1:76906-157405 GCF_000164805.1 Carlito syrichta
GAACCCCAGCAGGTTGAGGCTGCAGTGGCCGGGAGCGGCCACTGCACTCCAATCTGGGCGACAGAGTGAGACTCCAACTCAAAAAAAAAAAGAGAAGAAAAGGAAAGGAAAGAAAATCCCCTGCAATTTAGAAGGTATGGCTAGTACTTAAATGAGGAGCAGAGGACATAAGTATCTTATGCAAAGTCATGCAAAAAAAACAACTTATTCCAGTTTTGAGGGAACTTTCCACGTTTTTGTACTGAAAGTCCCATGTCCTGGGAGCCTTCCTCAAACCTGGGCAGACTAGATGATTGACCACACTAGAAGTGGGAAAAGTAGAATCTGAAGGGAAAAATCGAAGGAAAATGTATGCTTCATGAAATGATGTTTGCGTTTCACAGCAGATGTCATTGTGAAGAATACAAGGAATTGAGGAAGTACAAGGGTCACTGTTTACCACTTTTTGTTTTGCTTTGTTTTGTTTCAGTGATTGCCTGGTTTTCAAAGATTGAGAGACAATACACATGCCATACAATTCACTTTTTAAAGTGAACAACTTAGTGATTTTCAAAATATTATGCAGTCACATCATACTGTAATTCCAGAACATTTTCATCACCCCGGAAGAGAAATTCCACTCCCTTTAGCTACCATTGTCCTCCAAATCTTGTTCTAGAAACCACTAATCTACTTTCTGTCTTTATGAGTTTGAGACTTCTATCAATGGAGTGATATTGTGTCTATTTATGTCTGGATTTCTTTGTTTAGCATAATGTTTTCTAGATTCATCCATGTTGTAGCGCATATCAGTACTTCATTCCTTTTATTGCCAAGTGATATCCCACTGTGTGGATATATCAAGTGTTGGTTTTTTATCCATTAACTAATGGGCATTTGGATTGTCTCTACTTATGAATAATGAATAACGCTGCCATAAGCAGTTAGGTGCAAGTTTTTTGAGTGGACATATGTTCTCAGTCCTCTTGGATGTATACCCAGGAATGAAATTGCTGGGTCATATGGTAACTGCATATTTAACTTTCTGAGGAACTGCCAAACTGTATTTCAAAGTAACTGCACTATTTTACATTCATATTAACAATATAAGAGAATTCTGATTTCCTTACATTCTTATTAACATGTGCTTATTAATTCTTATTAACATGCTATTGTCTGTTTTTTTGTATTAAGACCTAGTGGGTTTAAAGTGGTGTCTTACTGTGACTTTGATTTGTAATTCTCTAATGAATAATGATGTTGGCTATCTTTTCATGTCCTTATTTCTATATCTTCTTTGGAGAAATATTTATCAACATATTTTATTCATTTTTAATTGTACTATTTGTCTTTTTAACTGTTGAGTTGTAAGAGTTCTTTACATATAATGGATACTAGATCCTTGTCAGATAAATGATTTGCAATTTTTTTCCCCATTTAGGGAATAGTCTTCATTTCCTTATTTCCTTTTGAAACAAAAGTTTTTAATTTTGATAAAATCCAGTTGATTTATTTTTTTTCTTTGGCTAATTGAGGTTTTTATATTATATCTAAGAAATCATTGTTATATTCAAGGTCATTAAGATTTATCCCTAGTTACTTCTAAGAGCTTTATACTTCTAGATCTCACACTTAGGTCTTTGAGTTAATTTTTATATACGGTGTGAGGTAGGCATTCAATGTCATTCTTTTGCATGTTGCTAAAAATCAATTTACCATAAATATATGTGTTTATTTCTGGTCTCAATTCAATTCTATTGATCTATATATCTATTCTTATGCCATACTACACATTCAAAGTCAGTTCTATGTAACTCTTGTACCATTAATTATCTGGGGGTTATTGATATCACGATTTCTAATTACTAAAAAATAAAGTTAACTATGTATGCATGTACTTGCATGTGTGTTTGAATTATGATCAATTTGATCATTTAAAAATTACCAGTGTAACCTTAGAGTCTGTGTTCAGTGTAGTTAAAGAGCCAATGAGAAAGAAAGTACTCAGAGACCATATAGATACACTTTCTTTAATACTGTTGAGATTTTTTGGTTTCGGGTTCTCTGATTACTTTGCAAAAATTGAGAACCTGGTTTTGACATGATGTTTGTTCATATTTACTTTCGTCTTCCTTTATTATTCAGTTGTTTGTAGGTCCTGCAGTTATTTATTAATTTCACTCATTTATCAGAAAAATAATTTAGGTTTCAGGTAAAAAGAAATCAAGTAATATAGTCTCAGGATTTTGCTTTGCCATTCTTTGTCCTCTCTGTTTCCTTATTTTGAACACCAATTTTCTGTACAGTGTTAACCCCCATCCTTGACTGGGCCATCTTGAGTCCCATCTGTGTTGAGGCTTTGACTTGGACATGTATGTTACACACATGCTTCCTTCCCTTTCATTTCAACTTCAAATAAGCTAGCTACAGTTGACAGAGAGGTTGCCATCCATATTTTTCTTTTACTAGGAATACTTTTTCAGATCTCAAGGGCATATCTTTTTTTTTTTTCAGAAATAGCATGTGTGCAGAATTAGTTATAACACAGGGACTTCTGGGGACCAATATATATGGGACCAGGATGAATTTAATTATGTAAAATGGTAACTTACATTTAACCTAATTTATCTTCATATTTGAGAATGTGATTCCTCATTTGTAGTCACATATCTGACACTGCAGTTATAGTTTACACCAGATAATAGATTAAACAAAAGTAAGAGTACATCCTTGACACGGATGGTTTGAAGCCTCATTGTTGGGACACTGTGCCTCTGAACTCTGTCTGGCACCCATGGTTTTCAGGATTGTGGCCTGACACTCACAACTCCATGTCTTCCTGCAGTCGAGTATGTCAGAAGTGGCCCAACTCCAGAGAATAGAAAACCTACCTGCAGACTGTTGCCACCTCAGGCATGTCCCTTCATGCAGCAGACCAGCTGCCTCTTTATGCTTGGGGGGGGGGGGGTGGTGACTCTTGTCCTTTTGCTCCTGCCAGGCTGTGTGGTCTTTCCTTCATGCCTTATCAGCTGTGGGTGAGGAGGCAACCTTAAGGACAAAAGAAGTGGAAGAGCATGCAGTCAGGAAAGTACTTCACTACGTTCTTGCCACAAGTTGGGACATTTATTCTCTCTTCAATAATTATTTAATCAACACTGTATGCCTGCTACAGTGCCAGACACTGGACATTATGACGGGCAAGGCAGCATTCTCATCCCTGTAAAACTTGGCATATGAGGGGAGAAAATCCAAATGACACGAATATCGATGATAAAATGAATCCATGCGAACAATGGCCTACACTGAGTCATAGAGAGAGAGAGAGAGAGAGAGAGAGAGAGAGAGAGAGAGAGAGAGAGCTCTGCTGGGAAGCTTGTGTCGAGTACCCCCAGATGGCTATGAGAAGGGTGCAATTAGGGAGAGACTTGAAAGATGAGAAGGGGCAGGTGGAGGGAATTGCAGGCAGAGCAGGGCAGTGCTTCCTATGTGGAAAACAGCATAGCATGAACTAAAAGAAAACTGGAGAAGGTAGGTGAGGAGAAGAGGGTAGTTGATGAGACAAGAAGGCTCCATCCTGGAGTCCCGCAGGTTTGTGGATCTCATGGAAGACCTATAGTGAGAAGCTCTTAAAGCAATGACGGAGAGTTGGGGCCCACTGGAACATAGCCAGTGGGCTGCAAGGGGACACGAGATGTTTTAAGGGGACAGTTGTGATAGCTGAGGCAAAACACAATGGTGGCCATGAGACGGGGTGAGTGGAAGTTAGCCTTGAAGTTCTGGAAGCATTGAGAGAAGGAATTTCTGCTGTGCACTGGGAGGGGAGGCTCTGTGATCTCTAGCACACGTAAGAGTTCCATGAAATGTGTAGAGTCAATGTACATGTTTCCCCATGAAGTTTCGAGCATTCTATTATACACGCAATTGTATCTTAAATGGCATCCATGATTGAAAGCTTCAGAAATCTCAGTTGTATTACTTTAGGTATCCTTGTTGAAGGTAAAGCATTTTGAAAAGTAAAGTTGAGGAAAACGGAAACATTAGTAGATTTTTCACTTTAAATAATTTAGATTGTTTTGTAATGTTGTTCACTCTGATATTCTGTTGAGACAGAAGATTTAATAATTTTGTAGGTGTTTGGATACCCTAGAGGAAATCAATTTTAAAATATATATGAGACAAAAATATTTCAGCTTTAAAAAGATATTGCATTTACTGAGCAAAATGCAGTCAGGAAGAAAGGGAGCAGGTTTTCATCTGCAAAGGTTATGTTAGCCATATAGTTGATCATGAATGGAAGCATTTGTCAGAGTAAGAACTTCTTTGTGAAATTTTTAGCCATATGGTTATATAAAATTGTGATGCTTTAATTTTATGCTTAGTTAAAAATTATTTTCATATACAATAAGAGCTATTCAGTGTCCCAGCCTGTAGCTTTGTTATCACCTGCAGTAGGGATCAATTGATATTAGAAAAATAGAAATATAGAAACTAAAAAATATGATTTTGCATTTTTTAATTAAGTTAGTATAGCCAGCCAGTGACTTGAAAATAGAGAATTCTAGGAACACGACATTTTCAATTCATGGTTATAATTAGGAAGTGACAGAATTTTAAAAAATCGTGTGGCTTTTATAGTCTTCATTCTTTTTTTGTGACTTACTGGTTTATGCAAATCATTCTATGCCAGGCCACAAAGTCTTACAAAGCCTTTCTGCTGTAACTGTTACATGTTAATGATAATATTGTGTGTGTGTGTGTGTGTGTGTGTGTGTGTGTGTGTGTTTCTTTCTGAATGCTCAGAGGAGAAGGTGCCTTCTTCAATTTCTTGGATATTACAAGTGTTTGGTTCTGTGTGAGTAGAACTACAGTCATTTTATACGAAAGAGTTATGTTTTGTGGAATTTGACTTGCTGCTAAGTACCTCCAGCAGTCATCCCTTGCTGACGGCAGGTTTTCTACCGTGATGCTCTGAGCAGTTCCTCCACTGTGACCCTGACCTTGGAAGTCTCTGCCCTTGGTAGACTCTACGTGTTCCTCATTCCTGTGAATAGAGAATTTTTGAGCCAAATGCCAATTTTTCCCTTCTTTACAGAGGATATGTCTTGAATCCCATTCTTTATTAACTTGTTGACTCTACTAAGAAGCCTAAAATTCTCTTATTTGAAACGAAGGGCCAGTCCCAGTGGCCAGCTCAGAGGTTCCCCATGTACAGCTCGCCTGACATGATCTTAGACAAATAAGAATCATATATAGGGACAAAGAATTGTTATTTTAAAAAAATGTATGACAGGTAATGCGCTGATGTAGTAACAAGATTTGAAGGAAGCACTTCTCACATGGGTGCGTGAAGTCATCACACTGATGAACTTCAGAAGAATCAGGAACAGAGAGTTGTTTTTCAAGAGATGCTCTAATGAAACAAAGGTTGCATGAGCCCAAGCAGATTTCTGATTGGGTTTATTTATGGGTAGCTTTACGTTAAGCCACATGATATGTCAGCAACTGAGATTTAATGATGTGTGCACATGACCTGTGTGAGGAAGACAGAATGTGAGCAAGATTCATGGCTTACCCCAAGGTCACTCAGAAGGGCACAGAAGACACTTGGATTCCAGACCTGAAAGTCTGTGAGACTTTAGACACTTGCCTGAGAGCGTAGTGTACTCTGTAAGGTGCTGCATAGATATTATTTATGCTTCCTACTCACATAGCAGTGAATAATCTCTACATTCTTCATTATTTTATTCATTTAACAAATATTTGCCAAGCTCTTACAGTGCACTCATATCAACACAACTTGAGGATAATCTTTTCAGGCCAATCCAGTCAAAGCATGGGCTGTCCTTTTACATCTCAGGGTTTCTTACTGACAGGAGTGAAGTCAAAAGACAGAGCAGCACTTTTGAAAAGAAATATTCCATGTCCTGCCCGGTTGTATGTCAAATGCTCCTACTGCTTGTGAGTAGGGAGACCAAGAGATGGGTATTTTGACAGTTTTCCCAAGTAATCCAGATGTCCTTTGCTGACTCAGCATTACCAATATGCTTAGTCAAAATACTAAGATAATTTTATAAGTCCAAAGAATGTGAATCTCACTGAATTGGCATCTCTTTTGAAATTTGTGTACAGAGGATACAAAGGGAAAGAAATATTGACAGTATGATGATCAGAAGGTTTCTGTGCCTCAGGGCTCAACCTGGTCCTTCTGTGAATCACTCCTGCTTTCTCTGCTCATCTCAGTGTCATTTGTCCAGAATGGGAACAATCTCCCTGTGCCAAGAAAATAGATGGTTGTTGTGCAAAAGCAGGAAGCCCATTGCCAATGAAAACCTCTACCCATCGGCTAGTTCTGCACTGGTGTTAGAAGGGAGGTATTAAATGAAAGAAGAAGATCGTACCTAAGGCTGTGGGCAAAGTGTGGCTCAGATTCATGTTCATGTAGGAGAAAGATCATGGTGGGTTAGTGACTGCACGTGTCAATTATGCACGTACCAAATATTAGACATTGTGAGTGTAGGTAAAAGTTCAGAAGGGAGAATGAAGTTGTCAGGGAAGGGGGCACTGTGTATACAGTAATACAAACCTGTCAAAGGTGGTCAGAGCTGGTTTATGAATGTCTTGAAGTCCAGCCTCAAGAAATTGGTTTAACCCTGAAGAAAGACATGAAAGTCTCAGAATATGGAGCTATCCAGTTGGAAGGAAAGTTTTAGGATAATGAATTTGTCACAAGTATGCAAGACTGATGAGAAGAGGGCATTCCTGGAGAAAAAGAGACCAATTAGTAGATGATTAGAATAGAACAGATATGATTAATAATAGTAAGAATAATGGCAGTGGTTACTGGAAGAATGGATTAGAAAGACATCTAAAATGAGAAGATAGCTGGCCTTGGTGACAAAGGACTAGATCCTTAAAGGGAACAAGGATGAAGTAAGAAAGCATTTTCTGGGAATCTGAGCCTGGGAATTACCTTTAGAAAGTGAATGAAAAATACGGGATTGTAAAAGAAGTGTACATGTTAGGGAGAGAAATTCCCTAGAATTACATGCTTTTTCCACTTCCTTAGGGAGAGCCATAGGAAGGGAGATTCTGTGGCACAGTGCAAAGGACCATCCCATATGGAAGTAGCAAGAGGGATAAGAGCACATGTCTACATTTTCAAAGCTACTCACCGACCTAAGTCACACACAAGATTATAGCAGAAGAGTATCTGATTTTAGCTCTTTGACATTTCTATCAACTCTGGTAATAATAACTGAAATTAGATGCATTCTATTGTAGGCACTTCATGTGCATTCAACCCCCACAAAACTTGATCAAGTGCCATTGCTATCTCCATTTTACTTATGAGGAAACTGAGGCACAGAAAGGGAAACGACTTGCCCATGTGCCTATACCCGCTAATACTGGTGTTTATTTACCCTCTGGCTCCTGGTGACTCATCTTGGCAATTCAAGTCAGGATATCTTAACGGGTCTGTTCCTGCTCAGTTCTGGCTAGGCCACCCAAGGGTCCCACAGGAGTACCATGGGGTTCTTGATTCAAGAAGCTTATTGTGGTGTGGTGGGCATAAGAAATAACCGATGAGAAGTCACACTCTGTGGTATTCATCCCAAGTTGGAATGAATTCACAGAGAAGAAGAAATCTGGTGGAGAATGTGCAAAATTGCTATCAGTAACTTTTTTTCCACCAAAGTTTCCTTATTTATAAACCCAGCAGGATCTCAGTTGTTTCTCTTGCAGAAAGTGGGGCTCATCTCTCATCTTGACATACTCTTAAAGAGCACAAGTCATTTGGCAGTGAAGTGTGTGCTGCCTCAGGACACGTTTCCTCTGGTTGTCTTAGCTGATTTTCAACAAATCATCTTTCACACTTTCATTTCTTTTGCCTTGTTTCCCATCTGCGGTGTTCACCTCCTGAAGAAAGAGACTGTACATCACGGAAATCTTTGGCGTTCTATTACGCATAATACTATGCCACGCCAACGGAACTTATATCTGTTGACTTCTTTCGGTTTAAATGTGATTTGATTGAGGTGAATGATGAGTACCATCAAAGGGGGTTTTTGTGAAAACGCGCCTGAACAACACCCCACCAGAATTTCTTCCTCCCTAGGCTTTGATTACACTTGTGTTACCTAGAGCACAATTATGTTCTCTTATTTCTGGGTGTCTTTGATCTGCTGTGAGTTTATGAACTCTATTTTAGTTCTCTATCATTTTACTAATGCTTATAGAAGAGGGTCCATAACTCTTATTAGGACTGAATATCAAACAAAACCATTTGCCGTGTGCTCACGCTCTCAGCTTAACGTACTGCCTTTCTCTATATATCTCATTTAAACATTAAATTTAGAGATTAATTACACAGCGAAAGGCCTAGTCAGTCTTGTCTAATCAGAAAAAGAAAACCTTTTGTTGTTATTGACATGAATTTGTTGTTATTGACATGAATTTGATGAGTACCAGTTGATAACTGATACCAGATGGATTCTGTTATCTTCCTTATTGATAATGGCAGACTGACGTGCTGAACATGGAGTAGAAAATACAGAGGATCAGGGAGGAGAACAAAGTCCTCTTTGATGTTGTCCCTTTGATTTTTCCACCTGCATTTCCAGGTAGTGCCAGAGAGCTCTTTCCACTCCCTGTTATCTTTTAGAGCATTTAAAGTGTTAAAATATGGGGATTGGCCCTTGGCATCATCGTATGTGAGAACTTGTCATTTGCTGTGGCACCTCAGGCGATGGTCTTGAACCATATTTATAGAGATGTTCTGGCTTGTGGTATATTTCAATGTGTGTGACTGTGTGCATGAACATAAAGCTTAGTGGGTTTTTTTGCAATGAAGATTGGGGAGAATTTAATTTTTGCTTTCAACAAGGTGAGATCTCACGTACCGCTGTTCTCTCTGCACCTCCTGACAGGGTACCATATACATAAGGTGCTCAGGTATGAGGTTCTGTGGCCCCAATAAAACTGGACAGAACTCGGCATGTCCTTCCACGTCATCCCCTGACACACACGCTCGCACATGGACATCCTTCTGCTCATCTCTTTCATGCCACCAGCTCTGGTGGGAGCCGCTGCCTTCTGGGTGGTCTTCAGGCCCAGAAGCCTGTGCACAGGCAGCAGCCCTTGTTGTCCAGTGCCCGCAGTCTTTCCTCCTACATGCCCCTCTGGTTATATGTATTACAAATCACGTTGTTCTTCACTTATTGGAGATGTCCTCTACTTTCTTTCACATCCTGAACTTTTGCCACTACTTGCTTCAGTATCGCACTTTCTCACCCACCCCACCTTCTCTACCAATCATGGGCCAAGTCTCTGCTCAAAGGGGGTTTTTGTGAAAGCTCGCTTGACCAACACCCCACCAGAATTTCTTCCTCCCTAAGCTTTGATTACACTTGTGTTACCTAGAGCACAATTATGTTCTCTTATTTCTGGGTGTCTTTGATCTGCTGTGAGTTTATGAACTCTATTTTAGTTCTCTATCATTTTACTAATGCTTATAGAAGAGGGTCAGTAGCTCTTATTAGGACTAAATATCAAACAAAACCATCTGCCGTGTGCTCATGCTCTCAGCTTAACGGACTGCCTTTCTCGATATATCTCATTTAAACATTAAATTTAGAGATTAATTACACAGCGAAAGGCCTAGTCAGTCTTGTCTAATCAGAAAAAAAAAAAACTTTTGTTGTTATTGACATGAATTTGATTTTTTTTCTTTCCTTTCAACATTGGCATAAGGACTGTGATGGTTTTTTTCTTATGAGAAAATTTAAATTATAAAATGAGTTTACTACATTTTCAGCTAAAAGTAAATAAGTCATTGGATATGGTTATAGGAAGCCTGATGTTGTAAAATATACAAGAAAAATGACCACCTACTACGTACTTTGTGTTTTCTTACCCGACTGTTCATAATATTCAGATGTGGATCAAAGTGACTGATTTTATGTTTTTCTAGTCCAATTAAACAAAACATGTGGGAAATAGATTGTGCATAAAATCTAAGTACAAATATGAAGGAGTTATTTACATAGCAAAACATCTTGTGTATACTTTTAAAAATATTTTTTCTTAAGTCCCATTTTCATCATATTTTTGTCTAAGTCAAAAAACTATTTTGGCTTGCTGTTGCCTATCAGATTAGGCCTAAAATCCAATGTCTGGATTTCATGACATTTCTACATCTTATTGATTTCTATTTTGTTTTTCTCCCAGGTTTCTGCATGCTTTTAGTAAGATAACATGACTCACAAAAGAGGTCCATTTTTAACTTACTGATTGATTAAGTATAAGCAAAGTTATAATCAATTATAAGGATAGTTGATTATTTTGAGAGCTGTAACCAGAGTGTATTACAGACAAGGAGACTATTTTTAATCTAACATGAGATTTCCACAATATATTTATATCTCAACTTGAGAAGAAGGCAAAGGGCTTAGAAACATCCCTGTGTTCTGAAACACTAAGTAATTCTTAGATGAAATCAAGGGAAATGGGAAGTAAGGACTGGAAACATACCCATAGGGACTAAAAGCCAATGTTCAGAGGGTGACATTTGGAGGAATAAGAAAGAAATACTGAACTGCTGGAACCACACCATAAGGAGGGGCATGTCTTCACCTTTTACAGAGGCAGTGCCTGTACAACCACAGTTGTAGTAAGATTTTTGTCTGGCAATTTATGATTTACAAACCCTTGCCACATTAAACCTCAGTTCATTTTCTCCCCAGAGAAGAAGACATATTATTTCATGCTTTTTTGCTTTGAAAAACTAATGTCCAAACTGGTTACTGGGCTTATTACTTGGTGATGGACTTAGGGGTGGTGTGCAGGACACCCTATGAGCCAATACCCATAAGGGAGGTGGTGAGACTTCATGCCTATTTATCTACTCTCTGACAATTATCTATTTATTATTATGTATTTATTATCTATCTATTATGATCATCACCATTGTCTATCCATCTGCTGTCTATCTAAGTCGATCAGTTATATCAAAGGATTGTCCAACACCTTCTTTGCCTTATCCTTCTACTCTCCACCCTCACGCTCCTTCGCACATACCTTGTATGTCCACCAGAACAGATGTGTAGTTTACCAATACACACTGGTATACACGGAACAGCCCATATTAGCTTAGAAGTGTCAACTGTTAAATTTCACAAAATTTTGAAAGCTGTTTTTTTAAATGGAGCTACTATTAAAAATTATATTATATAAACTAAATATTAGATAAATTATATTAAAATAAAAGTCATAAATACTCAAAACTCACCAGGACCTAATTATTTTGCTACATGTCACTGTCATTCACTTCAATTATAGATTATAGCTGTATTGTATCTTTTGCCAACTTCATGTTCATCGTATTTATTGTTTCAAATCCGCCTTGGTGGGAGTCTTTACACCATGGGAATTGGCAAACCGTGTAATTTAGCAATTGTTACTTTCCTTTGCTTCTTTTCTCAAGAAACAGTAGGTAAGCATTTATCTACACACATGGAAACACACTCTCTTGATTCTCTCTTTCCTGTCCTTGTAAATGCTCTCTCCTTTGTCTGGCATGTCCTTCATATTGTCTGACACACACATGTGTGTGCACGGAGACATACACTCACACATGCATACACAGTACCAAATAAACCCCTCTTAATCATTGAAACTGGTATCATTCCTTTCCAAAGACTGCTTAGGCCTCGCAGGTGGTGTTAATCTCTCTCTTTTGTAGTAGTTCTATAGTTTGAACATCTTTACTTTAGTATATGGCATTATTTATTACACTTAGGATTGCTCACTTTAGAAAATACTTCACTTAAATTTAAATTTTAGATAAACTATTTTTTTTTTAAGCAAAACTGTGTCCTATTCAATATTTGGCCATACTTATAATAAAAAATTATTTGTTGTATGTCAGGAATTCAAACTTAAGTGCATGTTCTATATTTTATCTGGCAACCCTAACTACACTGGTTATTATTATTATTTTTTTAATGCTTCATCTTATTAGTAGAGAGATACCAGGTCTTTACTTCATGGCATTCATCATGTCTAACACAGAGAATGGCTCATAATAGGAAGTTTGCTTGTTTGTTTTAATAATGTCTGAACTGTGATCCTATCTTATTCCTCATCTAACTATCATTCATAAATGCTTCTGTTGGACGAAATCAAGAATCGTTTTTTGTGGAATTTGAAATGACATAAAATGTGAGTTCTATAAAGTTAACTTTAGATGCTAAGAGAAATGGTTTAGGAAGTGGAGATGGAGGAACTAGGGCCACCAGATAGAAGGCCAGTTGAGTGATGACCATGTGTGAGTTGGGAAGCTGATGGTGCCTGGTGAAGAAGAGGAGAGCATGGATTTGACTAGAAATCTGAAGAGACAACAGCTTGATCTGACCATTGGATATAGATGTTGAATGAGGAGAACCTAGAAATGACTCTGAAGTTTCTTTTTTTTTTTTTGAGTTGGAGTCTCACTCTGTCGCCCAGACTGGAGTGCAGTGGCCGCTCCCGGCCACCACAGCCTTGACCTGCTGGGCTCCGGCAATCCTTCCGCCTCAGCCTTCCAAGTAGCCGGAGTTACAGGCATGTGCTACCACGCCTGGCTGATTTTTTTTTTATTTATTTATTGTAGAGATGAGATCTCGCTGCCCAGGCGGGTCTCGAACCCGCGGGCTCAGGCAATCCACTCACCTCAGTCTCCCAAAGGTGCGGGATTTCGGCGACTCTGAAGTTTCTTATTTGGGGAGGAGATGGAGGCGCCATTAACAGAGAGAAATAAATGAGTAGCAGACAGGAAGGAATAAAAGAAAGGGAGGAATTCAGTTTAGGGCATACTAAGTTTGATGTGTTGTGGCCAGGCATGATATAAAAAATATGTAGCCACCAATACAGTACAGGCACTTCCAGTTAGATTAAGGCTCCATCCATTGCAATGTGCAATAGTCCTGACCAACCACATGCAGGCTCTGTTACATAAGTGTGCTCACTGAAAAGTTAGGGTGGCCAGGAGGGAATCAGAACTAAGGTTCTGAAGCTCTAGAGAGAATTTGGGTCTGGAAATATTGGGTTTCTTGTCTCAAAGTTGATGTTGATGCTCTTGGAGTTGATGGTGGCATCAACAGAGGTGAGAATAAATGAGGAACCCATAGAGAATATTGATATTTACAGAAAGGACAGAAGAAGTAAAATAGTAGAAGAGAAAAACTGCAGAATGGTTAGATTCTGTGGATGATGATGATGATGATTTTGAGTTGAAGTCTCACTCAGTCACCTAGACTGGAGGGCAGTGGCAGCTCCCGGCCACCGCAGCCTCGACCTGCTGGGCTCCAGCCATCCTTCTGCCTCAGCCTTCCAAGTAGCTGGAACTACAGGCACACGCTACCACACCCGGCTAATTTTTTTTGATTTATTGTAGAGATGAGGTCTGGCCAAGTTGTCCAGGCGGGTCTTGAACCCGCGGACTCAGGCAATCCACTCATCTCAGCCTCGCAAAGCACTGGGATTACAGGCTGAGCCGCCAAGCCCGGCTTGATTATCTTGCTTCTACTTTAAGTTCCACTTTTTTTTCTGATAGATCAATTGTTATGTTAGAGCTGTTATTATACACACCTAGGGGTTTCTGTTAAACATCATCTTGGTTCAAGTGGCTAAAATAAAAATACTCTCGACTGGACGGCTTGAAAAACAACATTCATCTATCACAGTTCTAGATTCTGTAAGTCCGAGCTCATGGTGCCAGGTTCTGGTAGTGATCTGGTAAGGGTTCTCTTCCTGGTTTACAGGTGACATCTTCTTGCTGTGTCCTCCATATGGTGGAAAGCAGGGAGAGGAAGCATCTCTCCTGTGCCTCTTCTTATCAGGGTGCTGATCACATTCATGAAGTCCAACCTCATGATGTAGTTACCTCCCAAAGTACCACTTCCGGGTACCGTAGGATTTCAGCATATAAATTTTTGGGGAGACGTAAACATTCAGTCCACAGGAAATATCAAGCACCACAGAAATATGGAGATTTAGCCCTGTTGTGCTATGGTAAGACCACCCATTGGTTGTAACTGTTGGTTGACTAGGAATACGAGTACTAGGAGTGTCTGGTAGGACTAACAACAAAGATATTCAGACCCGGGAGACAGTGGATGTGTAGTGAGAGTTTCACAGTTGTGTGACTGAGTAACCTTTCTGACTTCTGTCTGTGAGAAGAGGAGAGAGGGCTGGGATCCTGTGGTATATCATTGTTTGTGTCCTTAGAAGGCTTTTGCTGTTGTGTTTTTTTCTCAAACTTGATAATAGGAGCGATTCTGAGTTGATGAGAAAGCATTTGCATTTGAACAGTGAAAGATGTTCTAGTTCTGTTACTCAAGGAATTTCTGAGGAAAGTAAGACTGCCAAAGTCCATATGGTCTGGAAAAGAACACCATGCTCAAATGCATGTGGGTCAGCAGACCGCTGGAGAATTTTTTTCCTTCCAATTCTGAAAGGATGCTTAATCATTTGTCCCATTATTGCAAATGTTACACTAATAATTATAAATGGCTCCTTGCTTCTTATAGCAGCAAATCTGAATTCTTTCGTTTGACATCAAAATCTATACTAGCCTACCTTCTATCACCTCTCTCATATCTTATTGCCCTGAAATTCTACCAGCAATTTTACTGAATCTGATCTCTGTTTGCCACATGGGCACATCCTGCTTCCTGCTGCCATACCTTTGTCCATCTTACTACTTTTACTTAAAATTCCATCCAGTTTCTGTTTTACCCTATCCAAGTTCTCTGGAGTCCATGATACCTAAATTCATAATCCTAGATTCTTTAGTTAGAAAAAATTTTTTGAATTAAACTGTGAGCTGGGCTCGGTGGCTCAGCTTGTAATCCCGCGCCTTTGGGAGGCTAAGGTGAGTGGATTGCCTGAGCCCGCAGGTTCGAGACCCGCCTGGGCAGTGAGACCTCATCTCTACAACAAATCAAAAAATCAGCCGGTCATGGTAGCACACACCTGTAATTCCGGCTACTTGGAAGGCTGAGGCGGAAGGATCGCTGGAGCCTAGCAGGCGAGGCTGCGGTGGCCGGGAGCGGCCACTGCACTCCAGTCTGGGCGACCGAGTGAGACTCCAACTCAAAAAAAAAAAAAAAAAAAAGAATTAAACTGTGTATGCTAATTGACTAGTAATCTCATTTCTGGGGATATTTTGGACAAAAATAAAGTGACAATATTTAGCATATATATACAAAAGATATTTACTATGATAAGTTAAAAAAAATCTGAAGATCAACCATTTGGAAATAAATTATGGCATTGCCTTGTGGTGGAATTATTTTTCTTCTTTGTAGCTATTGAAAAGAATCAAACATCTTCAGCTATCTAATGAGTGACTCTAGATCATTGGTGGAGTAAATAACAAAACTATCGCATTTGACCAGACCACAGCAAACTTGTAATACAGATTAGCCATCAAGACAGTTATTGGTGTTATATCTGTTATTAGCAAACATATCAGCAATGTCTTTCTGAATGAATCAAGTAATTTCTGTGATACTATCTATGTGTGGTGTTCACTTGTCAATGTGCCTGAGTAGGACTGATACAAATTATTGAGCTACTGGTGAAACACAGGCATGAACCTAGCCAAAAGCATCTGGTTCTGAGCAGCTAGATTGCCAACACCAGCTTAGTCAAGGTGCGTATCAGCAATGGAAGAAACAAGGAAGTGTATGCACACCATCATCAATAGTGGCACAGTGTATACACAGGATGTAAGAGGAAATGACACCATTCTACCTGAATGCTGCTCATGTCTGAGCTCCCACAATAAGAGTGCGGCAGTCTGTAATTAAAATGAATGAAATTACAAATGCTGCTTCTCTGGTGCAGTGCCTATTACTTAACAGGCGCTCGATGTTTGGTAATCATTATTGTCATTGTGTGACTGCCTCAAGTTCCATGAACTCCAGAAATTTCTGCTAACAACATCCACCCTGTCCTTTGGAATGAAACACTGACAGTGCAGCTTCTTTACAACCTATTGAATTGCACAGGCAAAGCTTCACTCACTGTGCTATTACCTGCGTTGTAGCTTTGTTTTGCTCAAAGGGCATAGTTTCATTTAAGACGAAGTCACAGTTTATCTTTGTTTCATTTCATAACATCAAAAAAACTAATCACAGACACAATGTTAGGAAAAAAAAGTTGCCTTCAGTTTCTTCTGGATAGATGAGAATCTATGAGCTGCTGTCCTCAACTGCATCTGCTGGGAACTGTCACAGGTTTACGCGTGCAGTTGCTGCATACCAACCATCTGACGCATCCAGGCACATGCTAGGCTCCTGGAGCACCACAGTGACCCTGAAGGACATGGCCCTTTCTGGCATGGAGTCATATTCTAGTTGGAGGAACATCAGGAAAGCCTATGTAAATACACATTTCTAAATGTTTAAATACCTGTATGCAATAATTAGAGATTGCAGTGGGAGGCAGAAATTCAAGGAGTAGGTGCAATGACAGAGAAAGCCAGAGGGACCTGCTTTAATGCAGAACTCGGAGGCAGCTTCTGTGGGAGTCCTGGGAGCTGAGAAGCTGGGATGTGGGTGGCAGGGTGGGCAGGAATGCATTTCTGGAGCACGGGGAGCTAGGGTCGGCGTAGGTGAGGGGGTGAAGCAGGCCAGGGCACGGAGGCGCAGGAAGACTGGGGTTCATGACAAGTTCCTCAGTGACCTTCTCAAAACATATCATCTGTTGATAACCTCAGACCACAGTCTTCAAAGGCTTCATGAAATTCACTTCAGAACAATTAGAGTAACAGAATACTGTCATAGCTAAGAAAGTACATCTAAGAATACTTTAAAATATGTTTATGTATCTTAGATTTTGGGCTTAAGTGATATTTCAAGGGCCAAAATGAATATGGAAAGACAGGTGGTTTTTACAAGGTCAAAATCACCAGCCTCAACTATATTCTATGTATTTTATCTAGGACTCTCTGAGCCATACTGAAAGGTCTGTAGTAACTGCTTTATTTTATAAATGTCTTCCTTTAAATTACAGACTTTATTTTTGAAACTGCCTCAATATTATGTGAGTCATTTGTCTTTTGAATTAAAGAATAAAAATGTTAGCATTTTATGTCAATTTCCCGAGAACATCTGAACATATTTTTTAAAATGTCTAATACCTTGTTATTTACTCTACCACTGACTTGATCACATCCTTTTCTCATAGTACATGCTAACTCCCAGATCTTCTATACACTCTAGGTCATAAAAATTACTCTATCTTCAACAAATATTCAAAAAATTGAGTATCGCTTATGTAGCCTTCATGAACTCATGAAATGTAAGCAGTACTAGAAGAGTTTCAGTCTAGTACTAAAATGGAAATAAGAGCTTCGTATATATCACATTTAAAGGGGACAAATAAGGTACTGCAGTTCAGGAGAGTCATAGAAAGATCAGGGGTTACAAATTGTCATGGGAATTCACAGAATGGAGAAATTACTTCTATCAATTAAAACACATGCAATGGTATGTTCACTCTTTTTTTTTTTCAAGTTTGCAAAAAATTTTAATTATTTCTATGAATTAACCATTACTATCAATCACACTAATGTTAGGCCAAAATACTATTATGTCAAAATAATGGTGTTTTCTTAAAGTACTTATCTGCCCTTTGAGGGGGGATAAAAAGAAAAGAAACTCTGTGTCTTTTTGGACCTTACTGGATATTTTAAAATCTGGATCCCAAGCTATGGCCTCATTGCTAATCTCCACGTGACTACTCAGGAACCAGAACACAAGCCATTTAATTGGCAGTCTCCAATATATACTGCTTTTAACACTCTTTTTTTTTTGCTTTTCATGTTTTATTAATTATTTGCTTTTATTTATTTATTTATTTATTTTATTATGATATTGTGGGGTGCAGTTAAGGGTTAGGTATGCAAATATGTTTCGTTCAGGCACCCTTGTTGATAAGAGGTATTTCCCTGTCCCCAGACAGATATTTACTACCGTTAATCCCATCTCCCTCCCCCCCCCCCATAGTTTCCCAGTACTGTCAGTCATTTTCTTATAGTATTACATTGGATGTTCAAGGTTCATTATATGAGTGAGAACATGTGATACTCGAATCTTTGTTTCTGTGAGAGGTCACTCAGTATTATAGACTCTAGTTCCATCCAGGTTGCAGCAAAATTCATGATTTTGTTCTTTTTTATGACTGCGTAGTATTCCATCGTGTATATGTACCACAATTTTTTAATCCAGTCCTCTTTTGCTGGGCAGCATGGTTGCTTCCAGGTTCTTGCTATTGTGAACAATGCTGCGATAAACATACATGCGCAGGTATCTTTTTTATAGAGTTCACTCTTAAATTACACAAAATAGAGCAGTCAGGATTTTAGAGCTAAAAGAGTCTTAAAGGGCGAGGAAACCCAGCCTCCTTGCCTGAGAGGTAATGACGCAAGTTCAAAGAGGTCAGATGTGAACACATGCTCAGTGGGGAGTGTGGTCATGTCTGTGGTCTCAGGTGTGCTGAGATGCCTGCTTCCATGGGAGTAGACCCCTGGATGCCCGTTTGTACTGGGAATATTGCCCATGAAGACTCAGGCTCATCCAGAGAATGTGCTTGAGTCTTTTTTTATTTTCAAATAATCACGTTTTATTTTCAGAAGACTGCTACTTGGAATTTAAATGAGCAAATACATTTTAATCAGATTCTTTTTATCTAAACACGCAAAAGACTGTTAAGGAGAAACTGGACTTAATAAAATCAGCTGAGGCGTTGATTAGGTTCAGGGAAAGCTGCTTCTGGATGCTTAGCAGTTACAACACCAGGTGCTCTGTGAGGAGAGGCTTGTGAAACTCAGCCCTCAACTACTTAAAAAGGAGAAAAGGAGACTATTTTGCCTACAGGTCTCAAGTATTCACTTGCCTCAGGGTTGCTCGAGGCCTCTGTGTTCTGTGGCTCTATTTAAATTTTGTTTTATCTGCCACAAGTTGGAGATGGGGAGGCCGCAGGTGAACTCACACTGACACCTGTCTGTTCTCCTGCCAGGAGTTCTTGACATGTGAGACAGAGGCATGGACAGGAAGGCAGTTATTTTGGTGACTGGCATCTTGGCTTCTGGCTGAATATTTTTTAAAAGGGAAAACTTCCTGATTAGAAATCAGTCATGGTCTCTGTTTCTTCTCCTGTGTTTGGCACATAATGACAGAACAACCATAAACGTGAGGACAGAGCCACACAGACCTGCTGAATGTTCCACCTACAGCTACTAAACCACAAGTATTTCACATCTGTCACAGGTTGAACCGATGCAAATAGTCGTTATCCTTTTCCAGGTTGATAATGATTTTTTACATTTTGAAGCTTATACATTTGGCCTGCAGGTGATTCTTATTAAGGTTTCATATAATAGGGCAGGGTGGGAATATTTCCTTAAATTTTTAAAATTGGATTTTTAGAATTAATTATGGCTCAGATATATTTTTATTATAAAGTGGTTGCAAGTTGAAGATTTTTACATTGTCATCGCTGAATGAACAATGTTCAAGCAGTTTTGATAGTCAACATTTCGTTGTGATTTTTAGAAATGGTTCTGAAAATAGACCTTCAAGTGATGACAATTTCAGAGCATTAAACCCTGAGTTTGTGAAGGTGGAGGGCGATCAGTGATGGTTAGAATTTTTTTGATCAAGAGAGCTTGTGGGAGGTTGTTGTGGAATTTCCCCCAGCTACTCTTGTTTATTTGTATCTCCCTTGTCATGTTCAATATGGAGAATTTATGTGGGGGAATTTAGTGTCATTACCTTAAAATAGATCTTCAGAAAGATAAACCAAAATCATTTGGGGTTTGGCAAAACATCTTATTAGAAAAACAGAGAAAATATCTCCAGGAAATACACGTACAGAAACCCTCTTTGTTTCTTTAACCTCCCATGTGTTGAGAGACCAACTATAATAAACCAGAAGTTCCGCTGATGGCTAAGAAACTACTGGAAATAGTCACTGAGAGGAAACACGTGCCAAGCAAAGGCACCTGCCCTTAAGGAGTGTAAAATAGAAGACATGGCGTGGTGTTGACAGAAGA
Source organism: Carlito syrichta (assembly GCF_000164805.1). Classification (NCBI taxonomy): domain Eukaryota; kingdom Metazoa; phylum Chordata; class Mammalia; order Primates; family Tarsiidae; genus Carlito; species Carlito syrichta. Next base: position 96,987 of record NW_007018955.1, read on the forward strand.
CATTTTAACAGCACTCTTTAGACATGTCCTTTTTATAAGACAATGGGGACATTTTATCATGTCCTACATTCAGCTTTCCGATTGCCTGATAAATGAGCCTGACAGACAGCCTTGTTCACCGCCCTAACTTCATCCCTGAACCTTCTCCATGTGGCAGGCCTTTGCCTCAGTTGCCTTGAGACGGTCCACTGTGCCACTGTAACCACCCAAGAGGACTCGACTGTGTCACCAGCTATTCTTTTGAATAAAGGAAAATACATAGGAATTGACAGTCTTGGTTTTGCCAGGATAATAAAGACTGTATTTTTTACACTTAAAATGACATATTATGATTTCTCCCTTAACTTAAGTGTTCTGCCTTCCTTGGTTCTTTCTCTAAAGCTGGGCTGTGAGATCAAGTTACAGGGTAGGGAAGGTGGGGATACCATCCAGAACAAAGAGGTCATTGTTCTGCTTTTGCATCTTACAGCTGACTTTTCTGTTAGTCTTCAACAAAAAAGTGATTTTGAAATACAGCATTTGTTAGAAAGAAATAGATTTTCTGAATTATGTTAGATCCATTCATACATCAAGAAGTAGGCTGGGATCACAGAATATTTTTCATCATATAGATCTAATACTCTTTTTGTCATGAAGGGTGAGCCATGGTTCCCTGGGAAGAAAAGACAGTGATGAGGAGGAGGCCCAGTGTGCCATTCCTCAGGTATTAGTTATTAAAAAGAGAAGGTGAGGTGAGGCCAGAGTTTGAACGACTGAGCTTATGTCGAAAAGGAAAACTAAAAGAAAGTCATTTAATTTATAAATGACTGTTTCCAAATTGAATTTCCAAATTTAAGCTAGTTTCTCAAGCATTTCTGCCTCAGACTACATTTTCTTTGCACTCCTGAGGATGAGTATTACATTATAAATTATCTTCCCTTTCACGGTGATACAGCATGAACAGAGACAAACTTCTCTGTCTTTGCTTTTTAACTTTGTGATCAGTAATACAGGGTGTGTGTGTGTGTGTGTGTGTGTGTGTGTGTGTGTGTGTGTAAGTGTGTGTGTGTGTGTGTGTGTGTGTGGTATTTACTGAGCACGTTCCAGATAATCCCTTCTGTATTAGTCTTTTTGGGCTTCCATAACAAAAGACCATAGATGGGCAGCTTAAAAAACATAAGTATAGTTTCTCATAGTTCTGGAGGCTAGAGTCTGAGGTCAGTGTCTGGTGTTTTCTGGCGAGAGCCCCTTCTTGGCTTGTAAGGGACTGCCATGTTGTTATGTCCTCACAGGCCTTCCCAGGCACCTTGGTGCCTGCACAGAAAGAGAAAGAGCTTGAGCTTTCTGGTGTCTCTTTCTGGTTATGAGGACACTAATTCTGTAGGATCAGACCTCCACTCACATGGACTAATTTTACCTTCCTCAGAGGCCCCGTCTCCAAAAATAGTCACACAAAGGGGTTAGGACTTCAACATATGAGATTGGATAATCTATAACACCTTTGGCTATAAAATTCTGTTTTCAGCATACATTATGATGTTAAGTTAATCCCACTTATATAGAATCAGATTGGCATTTATGCCTAAACCATATTAAAATCTTGGCTCCCAATGATGGCTAAGTAATATGTTTTATGTCTTTAAGCTCTGTACTTTATTACATTTTTTCAAATTTGCAACCAACTTAAAATGGCTTAAGAAAAGTGGATTTAATGGAGGGACCCAGGACAGCTCAGGAAGGACCCTCAGGTCTCAGCTAGGCCTTATTCCTTTCTCCTTTGATGTATGCATTTTCTCTGCACTGTTCATATGAATGACAAACTCATTCATGAGCCCATGTTGCCTTCCAGCCACATGCCACTGGTCACTTGGCCAATGTCAGTATCTTTGTGTGAAGGGACTCGAAAGTAGGGGTCAGGGCTCCAGTCTGACACAGCCTCTGCAGGGATAGAGATGGAAAGCCAGGACAGCACAACCTTGGAGATGCACCATGCTGTTTGCGGGGCAGGTCTCAGGGAAAAAAGGGGTGTCGCTATAAAGCTACTTTACAATCTGCCCGTGAAAATTACACTGGACTTGATTAATGACACAGCATTCAAATTATAATGAAATTAATGTGTAGACCTTATAATTGATAGGTAATAACTAATCAGAGGTAGTAACTGCTCATAGAGTTTGCATATGGAATGACAGATCAATTTTCATCAGTGTGGTCTTATTGGAATTTTAAATTTGTTTTGATGTATTACTTTTATCTCAGAGTAAAACAACATTTTGTCTGAAACATTTCTTAATGACTACTCTGCACAGAATGTATAATACTGAAGTAAATTAATTACTTTTGAAGGAAGACAAAGTTCACCTACATACAATTTTAGAAAAGAGATAAAATAAATGTTTTCATATTAATGAAGAGTCCCATTACCTGCCCCTTAAATGATTCAGCCTTGACATGAGTCTTCAAATTTAGCTTCATTTTAGAATAATAGAAAATAGAAGTAAAGATGATATATTTATAAACTAGATCATACTTACATTCAGCAAGATTTCTTTGAAGAGAGATGAGAGATTCCTGGTTATAAAAAGCAAGCCAGCTAAAATTCAGCAGGAATGCAAAAGGCATAAAATAAAATAGCCTTTTAAAATATTTAATGAAGTGTGAATGAAGCACATGTGCTTTAAATGGTTGGCCCTTCCAATAATTTCTTCTCTGGAGCCTAAACAATTAGGCTGGAATGTTAAAAGTCATCGCAAAATTTAAATAACACTTTGGGGAATGAGGTGTTCTGAAGGAGGTGTTATTGCATAAGAACTGAAAACATGAAAATAATTTTATCTCACTGCAGAAAGTAAGGTGTGTTTTCTGTGCGGAGTGGTGAAAAGAGAAGCAGGAAATGTTAATATAGTTATGGGCAGCAAGAACCATTGCTAATATGCATATTCTTTTAAGAGAAGCTGGCTAATGTAAGCTTCTATTTTAAAAACTCAGAAGTTTTAAAACGCTAAATCAAGGTGATAGAAAGTCAAAATGGGTAAAACCTAAGTGGCTTTTTAAAAAAAACCTGTCTCTTTGGTTCCTACAGCATCACTCTATTGCAGAGAAGAGCAAGTAGAACAGCTTCTTGCTTTTCTTGAAGCCTTTTAATGGTGGAACAATATGAAAATGTATAGGGATTGGAGGGAGATGCCACTGTTCACCCCCAACCTGACCAGCCAGAAAGACATCATCCAGAGTGTTCTGCTCCTGTCAAGGCTTGACGGGCTGTTCTCAGAGGGGGTCTGTTGTCTTTCAGCTCCCTTTTCAGTTTGGTGTGATGCTTAGAATGTTCTTTGGCCCTTTTCTGTTTGGGACCATTCACCTACATTGTGTGGGTTTTTTATATTTTGGCCTTTTATATTTAGAATATTGATTGTAATTGGCTTTGGGGGTCTTATTCATGACTCCCTGGGAGCGTGGGGTGGCTGTCCCCTACTGCTCAGGTCCTGTTTGGGTCCCTGCTTGTGACTTCCTTGAGACCAGGCCGCTCCTTCTCTCCCTTGTGGTGTTGTGTTCATACTCTTCATGGCACTTCACCACTCACTGAACTGTTGCCTACAGCTAATGGTTGTTTCCTCTGCCAGGAGGTAGAATCCAGGAGACCTGCGGTTCCAGTCTATTCCCGGCTTCCTCCTTGTTGTTTAGAATAAACACCTGGTCAATCAATCAATTTTTGCTGAAGGAAAGGCCAAATGAGTAAATCCATAGCCCAGAGATTTGAAATTCCACATTTATCACGTGTCTCTCTCATGTTGATCATTTTTAAAGTCTCTTTCCATTTCAGGTCTGTTTTCTGCTTGTACCCTATTGTCTTAATTACCCTAGCTTTAAAATATACTCTCATACTTTAAAAAGCAAATAGTCCCTCATTTTTGTAATGTTTCCAATATATTCTAACTAGTCCATATTTTTTTCCAAGATGAGCTTTGGAATAATTCTGACACATTCCAATGAACCTCCCATTCAATAGGTTAATGCTAAATTTATAAATGAATTTGTCTCTTGGCGTTTTGACTCTTCTAATTCCAGATCAAGAATAGCATTTCTCTTATTCTCATATATTTTTATGTCTGTTGAATTAGTTCTATAGTTGCTGGATATATATATCTCCCCTTCACAATTCAAGTTAGTCTATTTTTATGATCTTTTCCCCATTTTTTAATAGGAACATTTTTACAGTATTTTTCCCTCACTGTAGGAATACTTTAAATATGTATAGATACTGTGGCTATTCACCTAATCAACATCTAACTTAAATATGTAATTGCACTTTTTTTCTTTTTTTTGAGTCGGAGTCTCACTCTGTCACAACCTGCTGGGCTCTGGCAACCCTTCCACCTCAGCCTTCCAAGTAGCCAGAATTACAGGCATGCGCTACCACGGCTGATTTTTTGATTTATTGTAGAGATGAGGTCTCGCTGCCCCCGCGGGTCTCGAATCCGCGGGCTCAAGCAATCCACTCACCTCAGCCTCCCAAAGGCTCAGGATTATAGGCTGAGCCACCAAGCCTTTTGTTATTCTTTCAAGGTAGAGAGTCATGCAAAATGTCTGTAACTTTACTTCCTCCTTTGTGAATTTTAGATTTTTATTTTCTAATTATTTTTATTTTTTTCAGTTGGAGTCATACTCCATTGCCCAGGCTGGAGTACCATGTCACTCTCACAGCTACTCCAGCATCAACCTGCTGGGCTCTGGCGATCGTTTCACCTAGCCTTCCCAGTAGCTGGAACTACAGGCACCAGCTACCATGCCTGGCTAATTTTTGTTTTTGTTTTGTTTTGATTTGATTTCTTGTAGAGATGAGGTCTCGCCAATTTGCCAGGGCTGGTCTTGAACCCACGGGCTCAGGCAATCACTCGCCTCAGCCTCCCAAAGTTCTGGGATTACAGACTGAGCCACTGAACCTAGTCACAATTTCTAGATTTTTAAATTTTATTTCCTTGTTGAACTAAATTGAAAAGGATTCCTAGAGCAACATTCAGTGATGATGATGTTGATCCTTGTTTTGCTCCTGACTTAAGAATACTGTGAATAGAGTTGCCCACAGACACCGGCCTGGTTGTCAGTTGGAAAAACGGACAAAAAGTTGCAGAGATCCAGTCATGACGTGGATATGAATGACAATCTTTTGTTCTATAAATTATGTATACTGCCCTACCTCTGTTCAGTTTTCCTGTCAGAATTCTGTTGATTCTATAAAATAAATTGGTAAGAATTCTAAATCTCTGTATTGTGTAGACATTGAGATCTTGGAATTATCTGAGCCTGGCATTCTGAGGGAAGGAAATGTAGTTCTTTGGTAACTTTTTAAAAATGTCCACCTTTAATCACATTTAATATACACCTCTTTTAAATTAACATTGGCATTTACCAGTGTGGCATTAAGTGGACAAAATGACTGCCTTGATTTTCTGCCGTACTGCCACGATTGGTGTCACTGGTGGGCTGGGGTGTCTTCAGGGCCACGTCTCCAGCCTCCTCCATCTAGTACGTGTCCAGGCCATCTCTTGTGGGAGTAGGTGTTACATAAACATGTTCTTCAAGTATATCTAGGAGATGCGTAGAATACTATGTTTGAAAAACCACTGACTAATAAGGTCATGCCCTCAAAGACGCGGAATAACAATCGCTCTTCCATTTCCATTTATCTTTTCTATGGTCTTCCTTTCTATGACCCTCCATCACCCTTGGAGCCTACCCATCCTAAATCATCCCCTGTGGTGTCCACCTCACTCACACTGCTGCTCATTCTCCATCTCTTCCTACTCACCTCATCAGAGGAAGGACAACTTCTCAAGTGACCTTGGTGTGACCACGGCTCTTGACACTGCATTGAAATTCACCCTTCTGGCCACAAATACATTTCCAATTGCCAAGTTTAATTGTTTAGTTTTCATGTTGTACTTCTTTCTCAGCTAGGCATCGGGCAGTGTCGATGGTTCCATCCTGTACAAAATTCTCTCCTTTCATTAATTTCACAGATATAAATCTACTCATGTCTTTCTCGATAACCCCTCTCTCAAGAACTCTTTCTTTCAACCCTTTTCTATGCACTTCCTAAGTGTTTTTCAACTACCACCATGTTGCATACACAGACCGATACACTGTGTTATACATTTTATCAACAAAGTATTTTCATCTGGACATTCCACAGTCATCTTAAATTTTACACACCCACACAAAGCTTGCATGTGCCACTTCTAGCCATTGTGCTTTCCATTTCCATTAAGGCCATCGGTTCCCCTCATTCTCTGGAGTTAGAAAGTTTGAGTCAGTCTCCAGGAGGATGCTTGTCTCCTTAGTCTTGCACACATGCCTCTCACGGTCTGACCACTCATGGGTGGCTGCAGCCCAGCCTCACCACATACTCACTGTGCTCATCCCATCTCTGGCGTCATGCTTCCCTGCATATCTGTGGTCTCCACCTTGCTCTTCTCTTGTCCTGAAACACATTCTCCATTCTTGAACATGTAAACAAGCACTACTGGCATGCAGTTCACATGTGAACCTGTCCCAGTAACTGGCATGTTCCTTTCTGTGACACACAAGATTTGGCCATGCTGCTCTTTTAGAGCTAATCATATTAGTATTTACTGTTGCTGATGTCTGTTTCCTCTCCCAACTTATCCTCCATATGCACTGGAATATGCTATTCTGTAGGGCAGGAATAGTATCTAATGTTCATGTATTACATAAAAAAACAACTTGTTGCTAAATATAATAATTCAACAGACAAGAAAATGGCAAGCATGTATCCCCATGGAAGAGTGTCATCTGAAACCATGGCTAATGTATTACTCAAAACTCTAGACATTAAGATGATCTACATCAGTGTTAACAGTTTTCTAGGGCTAAATGATAATGAATTTGTGTCCCTTGTGGTTTCATGACGATCAGTAATCAGGGACATCCCTCTGATAATTTGAGAAGTGGAAGGTTCTTATTCTGCACAAGATGTGGTACAGAAAATTCCACAAAAATAAGTGAATAAGTGAATGGATGATAAAGATGAGGTCATGAAATTCCTCGAAAGAGCTTAAGATGTCCATTTTATTTATATCTCTATGTGATAAGCTGTTCAGATGACTTAAAAGGTCATTAAAAAGTGAAAAATGAAGACACAGCAGGAAGAAAGGTGTTAAAATCTGCCAGTGTGTCAGTGAAAGATCTAAGACTAGACTAGAACTCCATTTTCTGATGCTCACCGGTCCATCTTGCTGCTAAATGCAGTTGCAGTTATTGCCTGTAAAAAAAAGGCTACAAGTGGCAAGAAATAGGGAGTCTCAGCCCTTTTAAAAAGTTGCTTGAACTATGTCCTGAGAGCAGTCATCATAAGGCTGTAACAGAATGAAAATAATGCCATTAGCAAAAAAAAAAAAAAAAAAATTAAAAGAACTAAAATATGTGGAATATGAAGGATAATACAGCATTTGTGGCACCATTATTGTCAGACTTGGCAGCAATGCCTTAGAAGTCTGGGAAGGGGGAAAAAGGTCCAAAATAACATCCTAAAGATAAAACATTTAAAAATACCTTTGTAGGACTGGTGAGAACAAAGAACAAAGCCACATGGGGCAGAGGCCCAGCCCCAGCTCCTGCGGACTCATCCTCCCAGGTGACGCGTGTGACCTGTGGAGGGGGCGGCACAAGGCTTGTTCCACTGAGCAGAGGCAGAGAGTGTGTGTATCCAGAAACAGGCATGCCAGTCATGCTTGGGGAACCCACAGAGCTGTGTGACTGGCGACCCAGGACTGAAGCGGACAGGAGGCAGAAAAATAGGACTGGGCAGGATGAGAGCGGTGAGTGGGTGAAAAAGTTGAAAGTCAGACATGCAGGACAAAATAGAGTTCACCTGGAGTGCTGCTTATCTTTCATCCTATGAGAGGAAACAGCTTGATCCATATCAGAAACCCTGAAGGAACAAAGGTCCACAGAGTGACTGTCCCTCCACAGAGCTGTGTGTCTGCAGTGGCTGGTTCCACCTAGTCCTCCCTCCCTTGCACTGCAAGACCACTGGGCGCCTCTAACCCAGAATGGAGCATTCATTTCTGACTCTTTTCCATGGTCATCAGCTACAGGATGGGCAGGTCAAAAGAGTTACCACAACCCAGGGACTGACACGGATCAGGGGTGAGGGAGGGTGGAAATACCTCCCAGCTGGCCATGGGGTGATTAAGGGAAGGTTGGAAGTAGAGGGAATGATCTCATCAAACCCTGATTTGCATTGTAATCTCTTCATTGTCAGATTTCATGTCTCTTTTGTCCCTAGATTCTCTTTAATATTTCTGCAATACTCACACGCTAACCCAAACTTTCCTACTAGAAACACTCTCATTTCCTAGACTCTGTGGCACCAAATTGAAAGTTCCACAGGGAAGTGATTGTGACTCTTGCTCTCCTCAACTCTTCACAGAATACCTGGCTGACTGGGTGGATACCTGAATGAATGAATGAATGAATGCATGTATGCATGACAGTTCTGATATCTTCCTAGACATCCCTTTCTTTTTCTACTGACTTCTAATTTTGACTTTTCTAAGGTTATCAAACATACGGTTTTGCTTTGGGTATGAGTCTGTGGTGTGTGTGTGTGTGTGTGTGTGTGTGTGTGTGTGTGTGTGTGTGTTTGTGTTTGCATGGGATGAGAATTCACCAGGGCTCCCCACCTAAATTATCACTGCTATACAACTACGTCCCAAATGTATGCCTCCAACAAAAATGGTCATATGTTAATTAGATAAATCCACTCACTATATAAAGCCTTGTACTTTTAATTAACTGTCCACATGACGGTTCTTTTCTTTAATTAGATTTTAAGCAATTTAAGGAATGAGGCCACAGATCATCTTTCTTTTCTCTACCCTTTAGGAACTAATGTAGAGCTGACCAGTAGGTTTTTGCTGATTCATCAATTGCTGAAAGACAGTTTGCTTATTCTAGCTTTTAAAAAAATCATTTACTGTTTGAGAACATTTTATTTGCCATTCCTTAAGTTCCGGCAAGTAAGTCTACTAAAACTATCATCAAATGCAGAAAAAACACAGGGTAATGACTTTCCTCTGTTGCAAAGACCTCTGGGGAAGAAGGCTTTTTTTTTTTAACATTTACTTATTTATTATTAATCTAAAAAGTAATTTATTGAATGGCTACTCTGAGCTTTATGATAGGGATGAAGCAGGAAATTATATAGATTTGATCCCTGCCGACATGAGACATGTGCATTTGTGGTAGGCAATAAAACAAAATAGAATGAAATAAAATAGGAAAACAAATGAGAAGTTTAAGAAATTTCAGTTCTGTGAAAGTAAAACAAGATGCAAAAACTGGAAAGACTAATGTCTTAGTGAGTTCAGGTTGGTTTAACAAAGTATGACAGACCAGGTGGCTGCTGAGCTATGGGAATTCATCTCTCACAGTTCTGGAAGCTGGAAATCTGAACTCATAGTGCCAGTATGGTCAGGTTCTGGTGAGGGCTCTCTTCCTGGTTTGCACATGGTGTCTTCTGGCTGTGTTCTCACAAGTTGGAGAGCAGAGAAAGAAAGCAGCTCTTGTGTTTCTCTTTTTATCAGGGCATTGATCCCGTTCATGAGGCTCCACCCTCATGACCTATTTACCTCCCAAGGCCCTACCTCTCAGTACCAACAGATTGAGAGTTAGGATTTTTTCTTTTCTTTTTTTTTTTTTTTTTTTTGAGTTGGAGTCTCACTCTGTCACTCAGACTGGAGTGCAGTGGTCGCTTCCAGCCACTGCAGCCTTGACCTGCTGGGCTCCAGTGATTCTTCCGCCTCAGCCTTCCAAGTAGCTGGAACTACAGGCGTGCGCCACCACACCCAGTTAATTTTTGATTTATTGTAGACATGAGCTCTTGCCAAGTTGCCCAGGCAGGTCTCAAGCCCGCGAGCTCGGGCAATCCACTCACCTCAGCCTCCCAAAGCAGGGATTACAGGCTGAGTCACCGAGCCCAGCTGGGAGTTAGGATTTCAACCTATGAATCTTGAGGCGTACAAACATTTAGTCCGTTGCAACTGAGGGAGTTTTCACACAGCACTTACTTGAGAAAATCTCTTAAGAAAATCAAGCTGCAACTTGAAGGATTAATAACTAGCCATTAACCCAATCATCTCTAATTTATTGCCTCAGCCCATAATACCAGAAATATAGTACAGTGATCATTTCTAAGACACTTTTGGATCATGTGACTCTCCTGCTTAAAAGAACTCAAAAGCCTCCCTTTTATTAAAAACAAATAACAGAAGTGGAGCTTCGTGGAAGAAGGCACAATCTGATATGTACTCCATGCACAGAGAAGAGCTTGATGTGTACTGGCACCTAAGAGTGGTCACAAGAGGAAGCTGGCAAGATACACACAAGCAAGGCTGCAATAAAGCTCTCTGGAATTGCTGGATAATCTGAGTCATATATTTTAATGTAATGGGAGGTCTTTGAGTTACTTTAAGCAGGAGAGTCACATGACCCAAAAGTGTCTTGGAAATGATCACTGTGCTATATTTCTGGTGTTATGGGCTGAGGCAATAAATTAGAGATGTTTGGGTTAAATTGTATGTTGAGAGCAAATATTTTATTAAAGCATGCCTTCCAGAGTTATTTGCTTTCAGGATATGCTTTGTAAAAGCCCTACTGGATTGAGAATTAAAACACCTGCATTTAAATTACGCCTTTCTCCATGCCTATGTAAGTGATGTGCACACTACAACTTCAGTTCTTGGTTTCTTAAACACTACGGTGGATTTTATCCCAATAACGCCTAGAGTCCTTCAAGCACTATAACTATGTAAATCTATTCATATGTTGGTGTGCCTATCATGCATATTGGACCACATAGGCCTATTTAGAGAGTGCCTAGAAAATAATCCCAATGTTACTAGTGCCTATTTGCAGATAGCTAATAAATCTTTGAACAATTACGTCATTTCACTTCTCCTTATTGAATCAGATTGTTTATTGCTAGAATATAGAAATATAGGCTAAGTATCCCTTTTCCGAAATGCTCACAAGCAGAAATGTTTTGAATTTCAGATTTCTTTTATCTTGGTGTATTTGCACATACATGATAAGATATTTTGAATTTTGTATATTGATCTTATGTCCTGCCCCCTTGCTGGACTTGTTGAATAATTGAGTATTTTGTAGCTTCATTGTAGTTTTTTTTTTTTTTTTTGAGTTGGAGTCTCACTCTGTCGCCCAGACTGGAGTGCAGTGGCCGCTCCCGGCCACCGCAGCCTCGACCTACTGGGCTCCGGCGATCCTTCCACCTCAGCCTTCCGAGTAGCCGGAATTACAGGCACACGCTACCATGCCCGATTGATTCATTATAGTTTTTTTATAGGGAAGATGATGTCATTTGCAAAAATAAATAATTTTACATGTTCTTTTCCATCCTTTCTGGGTGCCTTTTAATTATTTTTTAATTTTTATTTATTTATTTGCCTAATTTCTCAGGCTAGAATCTTTTGCACAGTTTTGAATAGAAGTGGTAAGAGCAGGTATTCTAGTCTTATTTATGTCTTAAGAGGAAGAACTCAGTCTTTCTCCAGTAAGTGTAATGTTATCTGTGGGTTTTTCATAGATGAAGTTACTTTCTATTTCTAGCTTACTGAGTGCTTTTACCATGAGACATTTGAGGGTTGTCAAATGCTTTATTCACATCTTTTGGGATGACTATGAAGTTTTTGTCCTTTGTTCTATTAATGTGGTGTATTACATTCATTGATTTTCAGATATTAAACTAACCTTGCATTCTTTGGATACATTACTTGGTTGTGGTGTATATAAACTTTTTAATTTGCTGAATGTGGCCTGCTTATAATTTATTGATAATTTTTGCACATCTATTCATAAAGGATGTTAATCTGTAGTTTCCTACATGGGTCATGTCTTTGTTTACTTTTGGTGTCAGGATAGTATTGCTTTTCTACTCTCCACTTTATTTGTTTCTATTCTTGGTCTTTATTATTTCCTTCTTTCTGTTTCCTTTTTTAGTTTGCTCTTTTTTGTATTTTTATTTTTTCCCTAGTAACCAGATCTTAGGTTCCCAGTTTTACAGACACTTTTGTTTAGGTATCTGGTTTTGAAGGCTATTGTAGAGCTACAAATAGAGACATGGGAATAGAGAGCGAGTAGAACTGTCATAAAGCATAGTGTTCTTACAAGATTTAGCCACATTCCTTGAATGATTGCTCCTGGGATTGTTATGAGCTTGTGGTTAATTTTCAGGGTTCTCAAAAAACTTGATTGTGATAAATTTTGTCAGTGTTCTCATTGCTGTTGTGGAGGATAGGATCTTTGAGGCCCTTATTCTCCTGTTCTAGAAGTGCTTTTCTCAGCAGTGTTATTGCAAATGTTTTTGAGAGAAGGAGAGTGAACCACAATATTTTGAAGAGACATTAGGTGTACATTTATGTGAACACAAAGTGAATGATGATATGATGTGGATGAAAATTAAAATCCTTCTCAAATACCTATTATGGGGAAATAAAACATTCTTGACAATCAACTGACTGTTGGTATGTACCAATGACATGGGACTCTTGACAATTCTCACACAAGTGGAGGCTTGTTTGTTTGTTTTGTTGTTGTTTTGGTTTGCTCTAGAGGGGAAATGCTAATGTGTTCATGGACACAACTACAATATTTGATTTTATTAACTGACTTGAGTCCATTAAATCTTTAAAAGATTTTATGCACTTTTTTGAGACAAGTACATATACCAACACACACTTTAAAGTGTAGACATGGCTTCCTCTGGTATATACGTGGGCAGAGAAAACATGCGTTCATTATGACTGATGTAGCAGAACAGGCTGCTGTCTCTTTCTTTTAGCATTTATTATCCATTTTTAGCCCTCTTCTATGTTAATAGTCAAATATTTTGATTCAATTATTAATACTTAATTTCATTTTCATGGGAGCACATTAAAGCTGAGATGTGTTGCCAGTCAGAGCAGGGGTGGTAGGAACCATTTGTCTTCTGTGATTGAGAGAAACACATTTGCCATGGGGTGGTGTGCTGAAAGTGCACTTGCCTCTTGACTTGATGTGCCTCATTAGATGGGATTCCTTTCATCTTTCCAACTGGATATGAAAGAAATGAATTCTGTTACTTTAAATAAGCAAAAATGATAAAATAAAAAACGGATATTAAAAGGACAGTAGAAAAAAGTAGCATGGTGGATGTACATAATGCATTGCAGTGTTGGCATTTATCTATTTATTTATTTAAAATATTTAGGAATACATTATGTCTCAGAAATTGTTCTTGATTCTTAGGCTACAGTGGTAAAGGAGGCAGATAAAACCCCTGCTTTCCTGCTAATCATGTTCTATTGGAGAGAGTCCTTAGAAGTAGATGCAATATATCGTGCTTAGATTTTTTAAAAAAGAGGAAAAAAATAAAAGAGAAGAAGAGTAGAGAGTGTGAGCACTGCAAAAATGTATAGGTTCCCAAGAAAAGATGTAACTAAGAAAGTGACGTAAAAGTAAGGACCTAAGAGGTACGTGAGTCATTCTAGGGAGAAGCACTGACGAGTGACACTTATGGAGGAGAGTTGTGTCTGGAGTGGCGCAGGGGAGGCAGGAGGCATGTGTGCACAGAGCAGATTAGGGAACAAGAGTAGCAGGAGATGAAACCAGAGATATTTCAAAATGGTGACTCCTGTCAGCTCATGGAGGGACTTTGGGCATCGCTCTGTGTGAAGCGGGGAGATACTGAGAAGTCTGGCCAGAGAAGTGGCATGATCTGAAGTTCGTGTTAACAGGGTAGCTCTATCTGCTGGGTAACCCTCACCCATAAGGGTGCAGGGTAGAAGCAGAGCTACCACTTGGGGGCTGATGAAGTGACATAGGATGAGAGGCAATGACTTTAAGGAGGGCGGTAGCAGCCTAAGGGTTAAGTATTAGTTTAATTATAAACGTATTTTGAAAGTAGAGTTGAAAAGATGTCCTGACAGGTAAAACGGGGGTGCTAGAAAAAAGAGTCAAGAATGACTAAGCTTTTGTGACCTAAACAAACATAAAAATGGAGTTTTCATTTATTGAGATACAGATGACATTTGAAGGGATAGACTGTGTGTATTGAAGGTGGGGGGAATCAGCATCTTGGTTTTAGACAAGCCAGATCAGCGATGCCTATTAGACATCATCGATGGGGATATATTATAGAACAGGTGATCTGGATACACACAATCTAGACTTAGGAGGATGTCTCTGCTGGAGATATGTTGAGCATTATCAGGACACAGATGGTGTTTGATGTCACAGGCTGGGGAAACACCCAAGGATGAGAGCACTGGGAGAAAAACCACAATGGCCCCAGGTAGGCACCATGAGCTTGAGAGGGGAGGAACCCCAGAGTGTTTTTCTTGGAGTCGAGCAAAGAGGGTCTTGAAAAAGCCAGCAAGCAGGTTAGAACTGAGAACTGGACATTTGATTTCACAATATAGAGATCATTGAGCAGTTATTCTCCCCAAGAATGGAGAATTTATAATTTCAATGAATTCTGCACTACATTTTAAGCCACACTGCTCAACATGTCTTTTATTTTATAATCAATATTTTTTATTATGATATTATGGGGTACAGTTAAGGGTTAGGTATACAAATATGTTTCGTTCAGGCACCCTTGTTGATAAGAGGTGTTTCCCCATCCCCAGACAGATATTTACTACCGTTAATCCCATCTCCCTCCCCACCATAGTTTTCCACTACTGTCAGTCATTTTCCCATAGTATTACATTGGATGTTCAAGGTCCACTATATGAGTGAGAACATGTGACACTCAGATCTTTGCCTCTGCAAGAGGTCACTCAGTATTATAGACTCTTGTTCCATCCAGGTTGCTGCGAAATTCATGATTTTGTTCTTTTTCATGGCTGCGTAGTATTCCATCGTGTATATGTACCACATTTTTGTAATCCAGTCCTCTTTTGATGGACAGCATGGTTGCTTCCAGGTTCTTGCTATTGTGAACAATGCTGCGATAAACATGCGTGTGCAGGTATCTTTTTTACAGAGTGATTTGAGTTCTTCAGGATATATTCCCAGTAGGGGGATTGTGGGGTCATATGGGAGGTTGATATTTAGAGCTTTTAGGAATCGTCACACTGCATTCCACAGAGGTTGCACTAGTTTACTCTCCCACCAACAGTGTTGAAGTGTTCCCCGACATGTTAATGGGTGGTGGAAACCTCACTGCAACAGATTGAACAATTACAGCCATTGGGCATGAAGACCTCGGCTGGCTCTTCAGGTGATCTGCCTGATCAGATAAGAGTGACTGGAGAGGCAGTGTCATTACAGCCCTGTAGGATGCACCACAGAGTTCTGGGGAGACAGGTGAAAGGTTTATGGCTTTTGTTGTGTTAATTCGTGTTTGAGATATGAAATCTTTTAACTCACAGGATTAAAATATTTCTATGAATTTTGGGTAGAGTCATATTTGTAGATATTTGTAAGGTACATATAAACTCTCTTGGCTTTTAATTTGTAAATTTAAGCATTAAACTACTTTTATGTCTGAGATTTCTTTATAGATTTCAGTCAACACAAACCTTGATCAGCAAATAAGCTCACTAATATTTGCTGTGCTCTCTTGCCAGTGCTCATGTGTGGCTCAGATAAAAAAATTAAAAGGAGAAAAACATACATATTTTAATATAGAAAGACATGTGCATGTGTTATGGCAGCTATTATAGTAAATTCTTACTTTTTTTTATTTGAAGCAGTCTGTGATATAGGCAATGCAAAACAGATCAAAATGTGAATTTATATTTTGGATTTTTAATTTGAATGGCTATTTTTAACTTAATATTCTGGACAACTATTTCACCTTGATAATTTGATGAAAGAAACTGGAGCATTATTTAAATATCTTCCCTTCTTTGTTCTCCTGCTTCCTGTGCGTCTGTAGATCTGGGTGCTGTGTCTTTGCAGGGGGATGAGAGTGGTGGGACTTTACCAGTTTAGTCTTTGAAATCTGGTTTATTATCATTTCCCATGGACACATGGATTTGCAGATACTGCCCAGGTCCCTGTCCTTGATATGATGCTCCCTGTTGTCTTGTAAGATCTTTGAGGGTAGGGACAAGTCTTGTTTATGCCAAGCTGTAGCAGATCCTGTATGACGCTGAGGGCTGGTGTCACAAAATCCTAAGGAGCTTGAGCTTTGGAGACAGAAGATGAGCCTGGTGGCCTGGTGGAACATCGTCTCCACGCATACACATGTGTTCTTCAAGCCCTCGAGACAGGTCCTTGATCAGTTTTGCTTTCTACTCCATTAGAGGCCACACATCACAGGGGTCAAGAGGGTGCTCCAGTCCTCTACTGTTGTGCTAGTGTTAATCCCAGTTCTTCCTCTTATAGTTGTGTGACATCAAGCGGGTTACAACCTTCCCCATCTCTGAAATGAGAGTGATACCCTGTTCTATCAACGATGTGCATGTGATGTTCACATAAGTGATACATGTAAACCCTTAGAAGCGCTCAGAGTTCCAGTTTCTTAAAAATGACCATTATTGCTACTAGCAGAATGAATTTGGGCAAAGCCTCTTAACCTCACACGCTCGTGTCATTCTTCTGAAGATGACACTGCCATGTGGTTGTTGCCTAGATTAAGTGAGACGGTTTTTACGTAAAGTTCTTAGGAGGGTGCCTGACACGGCTGAGTGCTCAATAAGTACTAAGTAACACTTATTATCACTGTCGGCAGCAGTAGCAATGGTGACGGCATTCTTATACGGTGTTCTCCTTTAATACGTGCGCGCTATCTAAAAGTAAACCTGTCAGACCAAGAGCCATTCCTTCCATGAGCTGCTGCCAGTACCTTCTGTGGATACTGCATTGATTCTGCAAGCAGTTTCCTTTTCATTCCAAGGTATCCAGCTCCATTTTCTAATTAAAGTTGTAGTGAATGTGACAGAACAGAAGATTCATTCCCTCTCCTCTGGCGACACTTGTTAATACCTGTCCATTGATAAAGGTTAATTGTCTTGCCTCATATTACATCAAGAGCTTGCTCACTTTACATTGAAATTCTCTCTTAATTCTCCCTTCAAGAAGGTTTTCAATGTGAGACCATCATTTTTAAAAACAATAACCTTAACCCATCTATTTCCTTCCAGTGAAATGAAAGAATTCATTTTTGGTATTTGTTTATACAGGGAAATATTTGTTTATATTTGAAGACGGTTGTTTGGTGCAAACACTCTAGAAGCTTTCAGAACGGCTTGCAGGGATTTTGGTATTGAAGTTGACAGTTGTTGATGAACAGTACTTGCCAGTGATATGTCCAATTTGGTGTATAACAACCTTTTATAAACACACATTAAGTCTCTATTATTTTGCGTGGAGGATACAAAGGTAAATAAGTAGAGTTCGCTCCTTGAGGTCCTTACCTAAACAAATTGATCATCACAGCAGCATGTGGAGAGCTCTGTGTAAAACTTTAGCCCAGGATATGTGTTGCACAAAGAGAGGGACACTGTTAGGTGGGGTTAGATTTGTCTGACAGTAATAATAACAACAAAATAGCTGCAATGACAAGACAAAGTTCATTTTTCTCTCAGATGAAAGAAGGGCATAGCCATCAATTCTGGAGGAGTTTGGTGTCTTCCCAACCTTGAGCTCAGCTTTCCTGTTCTGTCACTCCTCTGAGCTCAGTGTTTGTTCCCACGCTCATGGTCAAAGGTAGCTCGTGGGTCAGTTCTGTCTGCACAGAGTTGACAGAAAGAAGGAAGGAGGTATGCAGGGCTCGTCACCTCCCTAGAAGAGTAATGATCAGAAGTTGCACACAGCATATCAGCACATCAGTTGCACACCTGTTGACCAGGTGGCTGCATGCCATGACAGTCATATGCCCAGGTAGATTGAGAAGCTACATTACCATGAAAGGAGGAATGGATTTAGGGGACAACTAAGCATGATAAAACCCAACTCAGCGAGGAGTGAAAGTAGAGAGAACCTGCAAGTGTTATTAGGAAAATAACAATATTGGTGTATCACATTTCTTTTTTTTTCTTTTTTTTTTGAGTTGGAATCTCACTCCATCGCCCAGACTGGAGTGCAGTGGCCACTCCCGGCCACCGCAGTCTCGACTTGCTGGGCTCTGGCGATCCTTCCATCTCAGCCTTCCAAGTAGCTGGAACTACAGGCACGCGCTACCACACCTGGCTAATTTTTTGATTTATTGTAGAGATGAGGTCTCGCCAAGTTGCCCAGGTGGGTCTTGAACCCACAGACTCAGGCAATCCACTCACCTCAGCCTCCCAAAGTGCTGGGATTACAGGCTGAGCCACCGAGTCCGGCTTCACATTTCAACTTGTAAACTATATGTGCTTTCAAATATGCTTACAGAAAAATTCAGTGTAATTGACAACCCACTGCAACAAATGTGCAGACATTGAGAGCAACCTGTTGACTTTGCTTTAAATTTTCCCAATCATGTAAAAGATCCTTTTATGTTCTGACAGAGGAAGACAATGTTGCTAAATGTTTGATTTGATAACTAACATACAGATTTTAGGCCCAATTTATGATATAGAACAGTGCCACACTTATGGGTTGTAAATGGCATAGTAGACTTATAATACCATCAAAATTTTTAATGCACTTCATAGTTTTATAAAACTCACATAGGATTTCAATAACTTAAATCATTACAATATTTTCTAGTTGTAGGGGGTTTTGTTTTTATTTTGATGTAGCTAAAATCTAGATTTACATATGTTTTCTATAGGAAAATCTAACTTTGATTTGATCAAATCTCTTGTCTAAGAAAAAGATAAAAAAATCTTAAGTGATTATTATGTTTCTTGAAATAAGGGAGACATGAGTAAAGTTTTATAATCCTTTGTAATTTATGAGTTTTTGATTCTCATGCTATTTATACTTTAAGAAATCAACAATTTTATCAGTTTGAATTAGATAGAATTGTTATATGATACACTATCCAAGTATTCTTGTTTGTTTTGTTTTGAGTCAAACTATTGCTCTGTCACCCAGGTTGGAGTGCAGTGGCATGATCACAGTTCAGTGTAAGCTCGATTTCCCAGCCTCAGGTATTCCTTTGGCCTCAGCCTACCAAGGATTTGGGACTACAGACACATGCCACCACACCCGGCTAATTTGTTGTTGTTGTGACAAGATTTTGCTATGTTGCCTAGGCTGGTCTCGAACTCCTGGGTTCAAGCAATCCTCCCACCTCCAGTCTTCCAAAGTGCTGGGATTATAGGCTTGAGCCCCTACACCTGGCCCCATGTAACTATCTTGTTTGCATAAAATGCTGAAACCAAATTTATTTCATGTTGTAAATATACACACACACACACACACATTTACATTATAGATATATTTAAGTAAATAGACTTTAAGTAGCCTGATTGGTATTTAATAAGAATCAAGTGATAAGCACATGACATGTTTCAGGAACTACGGTAAGTCCCCTACATACAAACATTCAAGTTGTAAATTTTCAAATATGCGAATGTACGTGTGCATATCTAATCACATAAGTGAGTTCTTATATCTGGCATACATTGTCACATGCATGCATCTTCTTCAAGTGGTTGAGCCTCTGTGTACTTTACTGTACAGCACTACATGGAGTACAATAGTACAGTATCTTTATTTCAAGCCCAGTATGTCTGGAAGCAAGCATAAAAGCAGCAGTGATATAGCTGGTACTGCTAAGAAGTGCCAAGTGATAATGATGGAAACAAGACTGAAAATAAATGAGTGGAATGAGGTGAAAAGGTGGTAGATGTTGCTCATTCTTTTAACATGAATTGTTTAACCACTGGCACAATTCTCAAGACCAGGACAAGGTCATGGAACATGTGAAGTCTGCTGTGCCAATGGTGTCGACAGTAACATTGATGAAGCAGGAAAAGTGATGGAGGAGATGGAGAAACTTCTGTGTGTGGATATAGGATCAGTGTCAGTGTTGAGTCCTACTCAGCTTGATACTGATTCAAGAGAAAGCTAAAAGCCTTTATGAAGACTTGAAGGAGAAACACGGCAAAGAATCATATGGTGCATCTTTTAATGCCTGCCTTGGCTGGTTTCACAGGTTCAAGGCTAGAGTCAACCTTCACAAAGTAAAAGTAAGTGACAAGGCAGCAAGTGCAGATATGGTAGCTGCCTGGGAATTTCCTGAAACATTTTAAAGAAATTACTAATGAAAGTGTGTATTTACCAAGGCAGGTTTTTAATGTGGATGAGACAGGACTATACTGGAAGAGGATGCCGGACAGACGTGCCATCAGTAAGATGAAAAAGTTGATGCCAGGTTATAAAGCAGTAAAAGATAGGCTAACTCTCTTGTTTGTTGGCAATGCTGCCAGCGATATGAAGCTGGACCCTCTCCTAGTTTATCATTCAGAAAACCCAAGAGTCCTTAAAAACATAGCCAAGGGCTATTTTCCTGTTTTGTAGAAGAGTAACCCCATAGCCTGGGTTACACAGGTCATTTTCTTGTGTTACACAGGTGGATTTTTCACCGCCTATCCCAATGGTAGAGAAATATTGCTTGGAGAAGGACATTACATTTCATATTCTTTTGCTGGTCGACAGTGCTCTCGGTCACCCCTATTCATGGATGACTTTCCTCCCAATGTCAAAGAAGTGCATCTACCACTGAATACCATGTGGCTCATCCAACCTATGAACCAGGGAGTTACAGCGACTTTCAAGAAATATTATTTATGTCATATTTTTTGTCAGGCAGTAAAGGTGAGTGATGAATCAGGAGCAACCTTGTGACAATTTTGGAAAGACTGTAACAGCTACAAGATCATAAAAAACATTGACTTTCCTTAGCGTGAGGTTATGTGACCATGAGTGGGATTTGGGAGAAACTTTGCCCACAGTTTGTTCACGATCTTTGTGGATTTGAGGAGATAGACAAGGAGTCCAAGGAGGTCTTAAGCAGCTTTTGGTCTCCTCCTCCACCTTGGGGAGGTGAATCTTCTCTTACTCTCTCTCTCACTAATTTACTTCAAATAAACTATATTTCCTAATCTAACTTCTGTGAAAT
Source organism: Carlito syrichta (assembly GCF_000164805.1). Classification (NCBI taxonomy): domain Eukaryota; kingdom Metazoa; phylum Chordata; class Mammalia; order Primates; family Tarsiidae; genus Carlito; species Carlito syrichta. The sequence continues at coordinate 118,048 of NW_007018955.1, forward strand.
TCTTTGCATCTTTCATGCAGCATCAAACTGCACCCCAGACGCCCACACTCCCAGCAGGCCTGACCTAACATTCTGGAGGCCTCACTGGGAGAGTGACCCTAACATATTTTGAAGGCCCCAGAGAGATGACGCTAACATTTTTGGAGGTTCCACCGACACCTGTCACTCTCTTGCTCTGTCATTCTCCCCTTTCATTGAGATCTGCTGCTCTCTCCTTTCTGAAGCCTTTAAATATACCCATTTTGTGGCCCCTCAAGGACATGCTTGCCTCTGAGTTTCTGCTCCCTTTCCAATCTGTGAAAGGTGAATAATAAACTTTACTTCTTTCTACTTTCTTACTTAGTTACAATCTTGCATTATTCCGGTGGTCTCAGTCCCAGAACCTGCTCTGGTCCACCTTACCCCAGCTTGGGAAAAAAAAAAAGAGAGATCTTCAGTAACTTAGTGGCCATCAGCAAGAAGCTGGAGCTAGATTTGCAAGAAAACAACTTCACTGAACTCCTTGCTGTGCAACACAAGGGGTGTACTGATGAAGACCTGAATTGGAGACCCAGAGAAAGGAAGGAGAGACAAGAGGAAGAAGTAACTAAAGAATCAAAGAGATTCAAAATGCAGGAAATGGCAAGAAGATTTTCTTTATTTGAGGAAGCACTGATAGTTTTTGAGGCACAGGACCCTGTATTCATCACACTCGCTGATGGCCTGTAGTGTTTTATATCTGAGATCCCTTTCATAAAACCTCGGTGGTTCTCTGTTGTTAACTGAACAAAGTGCAAACATCATCTTGGCCTTGTAGAATCTCCAAAATTCTGTCCCTAACCTACTTTTCTCCCTTTGTTTCCCATGATTCTTTTTAACAGGGGAAGAATCTACCCATTTGAAACCCAGCATGGGTTTTAGGAAGTCCTCAAACCTCAGGAATTATATAAAACATATATCTAGGAACATATGTGCATTGTTTGCAGAAAAACATGCCCGGATTTTCCATCATTCCAGGAACAACATAAATGACAAGTTTGCAGAAAAATATGCCCGGATTTTCCATCATTCCAGGAACAACATAAATGACAACTTAGACATGAAACTCCTCTAATTGACAGATGGAACAATTATTTTCACTGTCACCTCACCCAACCACTCAGAAACTATATAGTATTTTGTTTTTGCTATGTAATGGCACATTTTGTGTACTGCCTTGTATGAGAATTTTATGATTAGTTTTATCTCTTCAAGAACTTTTAAGCCCTTCAGGGTAAGTCATTTCTAAATTATTTTTTATTCCCCCAAGTCTTTTATTTTTCCAGTTTCAGTAAAATGCGTTCATGTTAGAAAATTTGGAATATATAGAAGATGAAATTGGAAAATGTGTTTAAACTCTGTACAGTTTCAACTCTAAATTCAATGGCTAAATGAAGAATACTTCATTAATAAATGTTAATTATTCATCCATACAAATATGGATGATTTTAAAATGCATTAATATTGACCAACTTATCTGAACAGGCAAGATTTTTTTATTGAAAAATGTACTGTTGGTGGGAGTGCAAACTAGTTCAAGCTCTATGGAGATACTTGCACACGTATTACAACAACTAATAGGATGCATATAGCAAGGTCTTTTGAATGCCCTCAAAGCATGTGAGTAATGCATAGCAAAGCAGTTTTGTTTTCTGCTGATAACTACCTAATGTAAATACTCTTTTTTTCATAAACTACATACAGCTCCATCTCCCTATCAAATTCTTGGAAATGAACTAAAAGAACATTCTGCACTAGAAATTTACACTAATAATATTATTTCATTAATAAAAACCATAGGAAATTTTGTTGGTCTCAGCCTCTTTCAGAGATAGCTTCTTCCTGTCATAAAGATATCAGACGAGGATATAGCATACCTTAATAAATCCAATAACAGATATTTTCATCTGTGTAGACCTTTAAAAAATTTTTTAAAGATGTAGGGTGCAATTCAGGGTTAGGTACATAAGTGGTCATCGTACAAGTGAAGTTTGGGCCTCCCATTGGTCCTTACTTTGCCTGGTTTGGGATCAGGTACCCTTATTTTATGTTATGTGTTCCTGTCCTTCCCCTGGAAGCACAGTGTAGTGATTTCCAAAATATCTAAAAATCGACCTTCCATACGACCCAGCAATCCTCCTTCTGGAAATAGACCTGGAAGAATTCAAAATATTCTACAAAAGATAACTGTGCATGCATGTTTATTGTAGCACTATTTACTACAGCAAAAACATGGAACCAACTGTGCTGCCATTGAAAGTAGACTGGATTTTTTTTTTTAAAAGTGGTACATATACACAATGGAATATTATGCAACCATAAAGAAGGACAAGATTATGGACTTTGCAGCAATTTGTAGACTTGTTATGGAAGTAGAGATGTTAGAAACTCAAGGATTATCAGATTTGCTTGGTATGATTTAGATGTTGAGATACTTTTATAGATGTTCATGTGATATATCATATGTTCATGATTTTTCACATCAATGATAGTGGTCTTGATTTTTGTCTCTTGCTGTACTATTGAACATTAAACATCCAGAGATGTCCATTTTCATTCCCATGTACATTTGTCCTTGGTCAGAAAGAACAACATGCAAAATTACTTGTCTTCAGAATTCAGGTTAAAGAAAAGGCTAACTAAGTTGATATGCATCAGATAATACAGATAATATAGGCTATATCCAATTGTTATGAAATAGAGGGAAATGTACTCAGAATTCTGACTAGCTGTATTAGGTACAATTATTATTTGATTTAGACAAGTAGTCAGTAATTGTTGGTTTTATCTAGTAATGCAATATTAATTTAGTAAATAAAAACAAGTAGCCCTGTGCAATTCTTAATTTTTTGGTCATAACATTTCTACTGTAATGTTTCTAAAAGAATGTTTAATAAGAAATCAACGTTTAGATGTGTTTGTTGAACTATTAAATGTGGCCAGGCGTGGCAGCTCAAGCTTAATCCCAGCACTTTGGGAGGCTGAGGCAAGAGGATTGCCTGAGCCCACAGGTTCAAGACCAGTCTGAGCAAGATGGTGAGTCCTGGTCTCTACAATAAATCAAAAAGAAAAAAGAAGAAAAAAAAACTATTAAATGTATTGGTCTAGGCAGGCTATATAATTATTTGGTTGCTATAACTTAACTATGGAAAAGTTTCTTTTAAATGTTTTATTTTAATATCTGTACCAACCTAGAAGTTGAAAATGTATTTTGTGATTTGGAATTTCATGTGTAGTTTGGGAATCTACAATCTGCCAGCTAGGCCACCAAGGGAAGCTGAGTCATGTTTGACAGCCTTGTCCTAAATCAATACCATTTCCAACATGATGGAAAATGAAATGCTTCCTCTCTCAGCTTTTGCATTATCACGTTGGTGATGAGTCAACATACCTTTCTGCCAGATTTCCTCCTAAAAAGACAGAAGAAAGCATGGATATCTTTTAGTTATTTTAGTTGAATTTTCTTAGATTAAAATAGGATACTTCTTAAAATATTTTAGGGTTTTAAAGTATTCAGAAGTACTGAGAACATATATTTCTTTTACCAGACATGTGGACCCTAAGAGTCGTCCGGATGTTGAAAGAAGAGTCTATGAAAGAGTGGAGAAATATACATGTAGTGTGCACCTTCTGTGTACCCATATTTCCACCTGATTCTACAAAACCAGTTGAAAACTGGCTTTACTTATTATCAGAAACATGCCATGGTGGTATTCAAGAAAATGGACAATTAAGTTGTTAGACTTTTGTCTTTTCACATCTGAGATAAAAGTTTTTATTACAGCTTAAAGAGTTTGCTTGGAAACTTTTTAAACTTCAATAAACAAAATACAAGGATAGATTTTTACTTCGTTCTTCCCTATAATGTGGCTTGATCCTGCCACATTATAGGAATAAGGCTATTGAGCTTTTGGTCAGTGCAGCAAACATTTGGGTCAAATGTAGAAAACACTTCTGTGACTTTTATGAGTTGGGTGAATAACTCTCCATGTAGTTTTCATGGTACATTATAAATAATAATTTCTACGTGTTATGGTCTGAATGTGTTCCCCCCAAATTCATATGTCAGAACTTACTTGCCAGTGTGAGTGGTGGGGCCTCTAGCAGTTGATTCAGTCTTGATGGGTTGGGAACCCTCATGAACAAAGCTGAAGGGAACTGCCTCATCCTCTGCTGGTGAGGACACAGCGAGACGGTGCCATCTGTGAGGAACAGACCTCACCAGACACTGTAAGACACGAATTTCCGTTGTTTGTAAATTACTCAGTTTAAGATATTTTGTTAGGCAGGCTGAACAGACTAAGACTTGAATGAGAAGGCACCAGAATTCCCGAAGTGATGAGATGAAGGGGGAGATGTAGGGAACCCAAGCGTCTGTCCCCTGTTCCCAAGCATTGTTGCTCCTGGCATTTTATTCTTTCCAAAGCTAAGATATTAAGTGAGTCAGAAAATGTAACTGGTGTAAATTGCCCTTGTTACATCTGTTGAGTGATGTCACAAGTGGGCAGAGCAGGGAGATACATAATTAGTTGTCACACAGATGAGAAAATGTGAGTGGATGGGCCTTGGACATGCATGGTATGTGGAGACAGATCCGGGTCATGTGATCTGGTCCTGGGAGGACACAGCAGGTGAGGACTGGAGAGGCCTGTGGAGCTCTAGAGGAGTATCTGTCAACGTCAAAGTATATTCAGGGCTAGACCGTGTCTTACGTATGCATGATTTTAGTTTCAAGGTATCACAGAGCAGTGCTATTCAATCTTTAATGTGCATACAGATCACCTGGACCTCTTGTGAAAATGTAGATTTTGATTCATGACTGTCTGGTGGTGCCCAAGACGCTATTGGTCCAACAGACATCAGAGAATGAGATGCTGTGGCCTTTGGGTAAAACTTTGGTGTGATTATCGGTTGATGAAACTATTTTACTTGATTCAGGAGGACTTTTCCCTCTCTTACCTACTATGGAAACTTCACCTACAATTTCAGCATAATGTACTTGTGACTTCTTAGTTTTACTTAAGCTGTTGTACTAGTAGTGTTAACATAATAGATGTTTGAAAAGAATGCATCAAAACATATTGGGAGCTATATGTGTTATGTCAACATTTTTTAGTGGCAATGCCATTTGTATGTAGTTTTTCTTTTTGCATTAATTTGTCAGGTCATCAACCAGCATTTCCATAATTATACAATATTATGCATCTAAAAAGACTCAGTACTCAAGTACATTTGAATTATCATAATAAATTTGTGACTTAATGTTTAAATGGGATTTTAATATTATATTCACTTCTCTAACATCTTAACTGATATAAAGAAATCTTTGAATCCGAAATCCATATGACCTTTTTAAACACAATTGTACCATGAGGTAGAAAAAGCAAAATTTAAGAGAAGTTGCTTTCAAAATCCTAACCTATTTCCATCCTTCCTTACTTTCACCAAAATAGATCACAGATCAAAGAAAGGGCATTCCTCAGTTGTTTAACGTGTGAATTTCCAGACTTCTCACATGGATATCTCCTTCCCAGGGCTCTTGGGGCATGCTCGCATTACACTGACATGCAGGGGTGTGAAGACCGGCTTGTCCCAGAGCACTGGGCTCTTCATCTTAGCTGAAAATGGCATCTGAGAAGAGAAGACAGAATACCCCTTGCTTATCATGGATCTGCTTCAAACCCTCTTCATTGTACCATTCTGTTGTTGCCAAAGAGCACACAAACAGATTGAAATACTTTCTGCGGTTTCTTATTGTTTATCAACTGTCCCTTTTTAACCAGTCTCATATAAAGGCTTTGAAATCTTGCTGGAATTAAAAACAAATAAGTAAAATAAATACAACACTTGGCGTGCATGACAGTTTTTGCAACATTGTTATCTTGTGATCCTGAAACTTTTCTTCCCAAACCTTAGTTTACCTGTGATTACCCCCATGTGACCACAGATTACACAGATGGCTGTAAATAGCATGAAGAACAAACTATAAGATGACAGCTTGAGACTACATGAAAAGAAGTGCTAAAAGAGGAGATATCACCTCTGGTTTTCTGCTGGAAGTGTGGGAATTTTAGCACCATCACTTCCTGTATATATTTAGCAGTATCTCAATGATTAAGCAATGCACTGTCAGAGCCCCGACCCTATCCCTCATCCTCTCACTCATCCACCCAAGAAAGTATTTTCATTTATGGCCTAGAATAGCAATTTATATTCGAGTATAATTTGCCAGTGATTCCAAATAAGGAAGCGTTATTCTTGCAACTGGGATTAAAAATACAGAAAATGTGTCTCAATATGGGAAAGTAATTATAGAATTCAGAGTCTCTTGAATTGATGTAAACTAAAATCCGGGGGAAATAATTGGATAGGGAAAGTTGCATGTGGGTAAACACTCAGGAAGCAATAAAAACAAAGCCGGGGCATTGGGGGTCCAGCTTCCCAGGTGTGCTGTGATTATCACCCAGCGGAGGTTACAGCTGTTCTGAATGTCAGTGAGAAGCATTTGCGGTGAAATCCTGAAATCCTCAAACTTCACCAACCGTTTCTGTATGTCCTTTACCTGTTACTCAACTGCCTCTTCCTTGAACATTTATAAGATGCACAGCAACACACTCTGTGTTATTAAGGGGAGAGGAGACAAATAGAAGAGAAAACCTTTGCCTTTGGAGCTGTCATAGAAGAGATGGGAGACTAAATAAGCATACATCAAATAATTAGAAGACGTAAGCACATGTTGACAACACAATGTGAAACACTGGCTTTGGGAGGAAACACTGAGGTATGTACTGAAGGCATCTTCTTGCACAGGGTCACACTGTAGATCCATAATGCCTGTGTGTTGGGGAAAGAAGAGGCAAGGATGTGGAGTCTAGGGCAGCGGTCCCCAACCTTTTTGGCATTAGAGACCAGTTTTATGGAAGACAATTTTTCCACAGACCAAGGAGAGGGGTGGTTTCAGGATGATTAAAGTGCATAATATTTATTGTGCACTTTATTTCTGCTATTATTACTTTGTAATATATAGGGAAATAATTACACAACTCACCATAGGAAGCAAAGGTGCAGATGGAAGTGGTAAGTAAAATAATGGGTGGTCCACATGTGGATTAAGATAAGTTTCAGACTCTGACTTAAAGCCTACCAACCAATGCAGCTGTACAATTAAAGTACATCAACTCACTTGGCAATCACTGGTTGGCTTTTGATATGAGTCTGCAAGCAATTGATTTACAGTCTCTGTGCTGTCAAACTTCACTGCTAATGTTAATCTGTATCTGTAGCTCCTCCTTAGCACTAGCATCACTGCCTCAGCTCCACCTCAGATCATCAGGCATTAGATTCTCATAGAGAGCACAGAACTTAGATCTTTTGCATGTGCAGTTCACCAGAGGGTTCACGCTCCTATGAGAATCTAAAGCCACTGCTGATCTGAAAGGAGGTGGGGCTCAGGCAGTAATGTGAGCAATAGTGAGTGGCTGTAAATACAGATGAAGCTTTGCTTGCTCACCCGCCACTCACCTTCTGCTATGCGGCCCAGTCCCTAACAGGCCATGGACCAGTGGCCCAGAGTTGGGGACCCCTGGTCTAGAGAACAGCACAGGCACAGGGTGTGTAGTAGAGCAAGGGGGTTTGTTGGGATATGTGGGGGAGGTGTGTATGCATTACATGTGTGGATGTGTGGGGTATTCTGTGTGATCTCAGAAACAACAAATCACTAGAATTAAGCAGAAAGAATAGGATGGGTGGGAGGACAAAATGCAGCACAAAACTAATTCTTGGTCCATTGGAAGTGCTTTCTTCCTCAGTGTTTTAACATGTGAATTTTCAGACTCCTCAGATAGATGTCTACTTCCTGGGGTTTTCTGGGCATGCTTGCATTACACTGACATGCAAGTGTGTGGAGTCGGGCTTGTCCCAGAGTGCTGGACTGTTCGTCTTAGCTGAAAATGGTATCTGGAAAGGGAAGACAGGATACCCATGGCCCATCACGGATCTTTATTTATTGATGAGGGTTTGTTTAAGAGAAGTTCTATTTGTATAAATCCTCTGTAAGTAAAAACGCTATGTCGTGTTTTAGTCAGATTTCACCCCAGATCCTTAAGAAGAAATGTAGATTTTTAAAAATGAAACATGTAAAATAAGTGCATACTAGAAGCAGCGAAGCATGGGAGAGTGGGGTCTGACAGAGATCTTGTACGTCAGCTTCTGTGATCTGTGTCTGATGGTTTCCTTCCTCTATCTCACACAAGCACTTGCGTTCCCGGGCATTTATTCAGAAGGGGCACAGCTCCTGCTCTCAAACCGTCTATGCCTTGTAGGGAAAGCAGACGTGTAGACATGGAATGTGGTCTCATCAGACACTAGCTCACTGGGAACACTCCAGGGTGAATCTAAGGAAGAAACACCTGAGCCGACCTACAAAGAATTAGTATAGATGACACACACCAAGAAGGATTTGCAGAGGAGGGATGCTGGGACGGGGTCCCAAAAGACAGGTAGACATTTTCCAGGAGGTAGAGAGGAAAATGACCCCTCCAGGACTGCCTGACCTCCTGGCCCTTGGTGCTAGCTGCTGCTTTTTCCAGGATTCATCGTTTGATTATTTCTTTGTTCACCTTAGATCTACAGCATCTTAAGAAATCCCTGCTGCCTGGTTCACTGGCAGCCACTAGCCCGCCACATGAAAGCCCTCTCGACAGGTCATGTGACACCATGTGCTGACATCAGCCCAACAACTGGACGTATTGCTACATTTCACCAGATGGGCCTTGCCTATTGCTTCCCCCCTGTTTACGTTTGTTACCTGATTAGCCGTAGGTGTATCTGTGCATATCAGATGGGCCTTTTTTCAATAGTGAATTTCATAAGTCACCTCTTACCCCCACAACTGCCATGTGCTCTGCTTTTGTGTCACATGGACACTTCCTCTCTCCTGTCACAGCAGTCACTAATGACAACCTGTCAGGATACTAGAGGGCAGCAGCTTTGTGAGGTCTGGTTTATAGAAACATATCTTTTAAAGATTTTACTGCCTGTGGCGTGCTTAAGTAGTAACCAGAAATACAATTTAGTCTTTCCCTATGTAAGTGGTAATTTGGTATTGGGTGGGCACAGATGTCTAGGGAACAAGGAAAATTAAATGACAGCCTAGGCCAGCATTTTTCTGATGTGTGCTCAGTGGTTCATAAGTTTTCATTATTCTTTTGGTTTTGTGTTTTTGCCTCAAATGAGTGATTCATTTGCTAGCAAACTTGCCAGAAAAAAAAAAGCAGATCCCCAGTTAAATTTAAATTTCAGATAAACCCCGAATGATTGTTATTATGTCCCTAAAATTTCAGGATGGTGCACACTTATCCTAAAAACTCCTGTCCCTCAAGAAGACATACGAGAACTTGTTCTTTGTTTATCTGAAATTCAAATTTAACTGCGTGTCCTCTGTATTTAGTTGCTAAATCTGTCAATCTCCTATATTAGTAATAAAGAGTTTCTCTTGTGCATTGATGACTCACCTCTAAAAGACATTTCTGTGGTATGAGACCTGGGTTTTTCTAACCTATCTTTCTCAGACTGGGCAACTGTGGAGATGTGTCCCGGGCCTCTCAGGAATTAGATGTCCTGGGACAGGTGGCATCCCAGCCTGTTAGAACCCTCCTTTTAAATGGGAAACTGCAAAGTTGCAAAATGACTTCATTATCTGTGTCACTATCAAGGGGATAGAACAAATATCAAGAGACAACAGAATTCTAGGAATTTGGCACAGCAAGAAATATCAAAGGTCTCTCAGTTTTAGTAATTTTTATTACCATCGAGGAACTGAACCTCAGCTTTCGATGCTAAGTGCCTTAATCACGAGTTAAGTTAATAGGCGGCGACTGACTCACAATCCTCCAGCTCTCAGGCTGTCTTATGTGGGTATTTAAATAGTTTTTAGGATAAGAGTGTGCTTATGTTGACCCATGAGCCTAATTGTATAATGAAGATGCATAGTTAAAAGGAGGAAATTAATTAATGCAGTAACTTCAAGCTGCATTGGTTTTGACACGGTAAACCATAACAGTTTCCAGTAGCCCAATTGGTTACTATCTTCAGCTGGTCTTCCATCTCAGTTGTTAGGAGCCAGGGGACATACTGCTTTGTTTGAATCTTTGTCTCACCACCAACTGGCTCTGTCACTTAAGCCAAGCAACCTCTCTGTGCCTCAGTGTCCTTATTTGTAAAAAGGGATTATGGGAGTGATCGCTACATCAAAGACTGTGGTAAGAATTTATGAGAGTCTCTGGAAAGAATTTCTAACAACACCTCACACTGGCAAGGGTCTAGTAAGAGTTACCTGTTGTGGCCTTTTTCTTCTAGGCATTATTCATACATCAGATACCTGCAAATAGTGAGAGCTGATAATGTCCCAGCCTCTGTCAGAGTAAATGTGATTAAGAATATGATAAGAAATTGTCATTTAGATATAGATTTTTAGTGCTTTGTTGGAAGTCTTGAGAGTTTAACTTGTCATGTTTTGAGTTTTTGCTTCAATGTTTTTAAAAGGCGGCAGACCCATCCTTCAATTTATCATCCTAGTTCCTGTCCTGTTGCCTTCAGTGGCACCACATCTGAAACTCAGTCTCAATTTTTGTCTCACCTTAAGATTAATTAGAAAAATGTGTGCACAGTAGACAATTAGTATTTGAATTTGTGAGGTTATACAATTCTTTTAGTGATTCAAAAAATAAAAACCAGTGACTTTAAGCTTTGAGTTCCCAAGAGGCTCAATTATTCACTCATAGGAAAGAGAGAAGGAGTAGCCTTCCACTTCAGTTTTTATCTTCCCAATTAGAGCTTTCTCACTAGTAGAGTTTGGGATGCGTTTCCAAATTTAGCGGTTACAGAGTGTTAAATTCCGGAAGAACCACAGGGAAACTGGGTGTATTCATCTCAGTTATGCTTTTGGTTAGAAAAGACCAAGTAATACTTTAGGGTAGAAAAGGTTATTTAAAATATATATAAAGCAAGACCTCACTTACTTTAAATTTAACTAAACAGGTAGACAGCTGTTATATAGTTACTCAGTGGTTTCAAATCTATTATATCCTCTGAAGGGCACAGAAGAGCTGTATTTTTGCTCCTGAAATGCTCAAATTCACAAGATTCTGCTAACGATTTATTCCAACATGTTTCAGATCAACTTCCCCCATATTGGTCTTTCAGCCTAGTTGTGACCTCTGTGAGACCAGGTATCCAGGTCAGAGCATTAATGTAGTTTCAGACTGTGAATTTCCAACTTCACATTTAGGAAAACCTTCTACTTGCTGTTCACTTAAGAGCTGGAGTTTAGTTAAAAAGTTCCTTAATTTTCTTAGAGTTGTAGATAAAGAACAGTCAACTGGAATAGAGAAAGGCAGCAGTTTCCTGGTTTGCAATAATGCCAGGAACATCCACTGTGGAAAGTCCTACCATTCATTTGTTCTCAGATGCATTTATGTGTTCATTCCATCCTTTCTGCACTCATACTTACTGCCATTCATTCACAACCAAGGGCTGCACTAGGGATCAGAGATCATGCTTGCATTTATTCATTCATGACTGAGGACTGTGCTAGCGATCAGGGATACCAAGACAAGTAGTTAGAGTTCCTGACCTCGAGGCCTCAGTCTGAAACTTACCTAAAACCTACAGAGTAAACAGATCAAGTTCCAGCCTCGGTTCTATAAATCTGGCACTAAAAGAGGTCCAATAAATTTAAGAAGATGTTGTCACACAATAACTGAGCTTCTGAGCATATGATAACCTCCATATTAGTAGTGACCATATTTCAACACTATATTCTCACATGCATGGCTTATGGCAGGTTAAGAGTTGTTTAAAGGAGAGCGTAATGTCTAAATATATTCCTCCGAAAGCATTGTGCCTTTTAGGCTCAAGAAGCTAAAACCACCTAAAGCAAAATTTTCATAAAAAGTTGTTCTCAAGCTAGAAATGGACATGGGCAATAGGGAATTTTCGATGCTGTAGTAGAAGATGTAACCCTTATTTTGCTTTAAGGTCAATAAATGCATCTCAGCTGAACTTGCTCCTAGTAACCGTGTCTCTGAGTCAGTGCCACATTCATACCTGGAGGGACATAGCCATTTGTGTGTACTAAAGTGAGGGAGCTCTGCCCAACCTCCCCCCAGCACCAGCCGCCATCTTACCCCTCTGAGATCTGAGCTATGTCTGCCTGCTTCCTGGTTCTCAGGGTGGTATGGAAACTGGTGGGGTGGCAGGTGACATTCTGTGTTAGTATGTGGCTGGGGTAACAGGAGGGTTTCATTCACTCACAGGTGGGTGTTCTGGGAGTAGGTGGCCCTGGGAGAGGAAGTGACTGGCAGGGTTTGGTGGCATTTGGGGGCGAGTAGAGGCAGGCATTAAAAAAAGAGCTGCATATCCTAAAACACTTTGGTGTTCTCATGGTGAGAGATGTCACCCAGGCTTTGCTATTCGAATGAACAGCACTGTTTGTCACCCTGAGTAGTTGTAGGAAAAGAGTCCAAAGGGTTAAAGATAAATAAGACCAGTCACTAATTCCAGAGCGTGTTAACAAAACCCGAATGGCTGTTTGAGATTTTGTGTTTTTTAAACAGCTTTATTAAGGTGTAATTGATACACAAATACTAGACCTAGTTCATTTGTGCAATTGGATAAGTTTGGATGCACCTATGGACCGTGACACCATCACGACTGTCAAGGTGGTGAACACACCCGTTCCTGCCAGAAGTTTCCCTTTGAGGTTCTGTATTGTCTGAATGTTTGTTTGTTTTGAGGCAGTGTCATAACTGGTCAGTAGTCAGTTTTTTATGTTCTTACTGTATCAGAGTAAACACTTTCCACTTCATGGCTCCTATTGCTGGTGGATTGAGAGACTCAATGTCCCGAATTAAGCAAAAATGCTTGGAATGTTGGTAGAAGGGCAGCACCAGTCGGTTATGCTTGGCACTAAGTGTCATGTGGCACATGTGCCTGAACCACCCTGGAGTGGCTCGTGCCTTAGGACATCCATGTGCCCTGACAAGCAGGTCTTTTTTCAGTTGATCTGACCAACAGGATCCTAGCTTCATGGGGGATATGGGCAGATGAAAGTTTTGAGGGAGTCCTCTGTTGAACAAACAAGCAAAAAAATCTACCTTTCTTACTCCCAATTTTCCAATGACAGTATGGAAATGTTCAGTGAGGAAGGTTAAACCATGGAGATATGAAAAACCCAAGTGCATTCACTGCCATTCTGTTCAAGGATATTTCTAAAAAATGAATAGCAATTCTGTTTGTCAAGTGGGCCTTTGATAATCTGTGGTCATTTGTAAACATTGTCACACCAGGGCCATAAAAAAAAAAATAAGATACAAAACCTTTGGGAAAACAGTTTTTCAGAATTCACTGCTGTGTTAAGCTAAGGCCATCCTTCAAATGCTCATATCACTTTAAAGACATGGCAGAGCTTAAATGCTACAAATGTGTAAGTCCAAACTGACACAGGTGTATTAGGTCTTAAATGCTGTACACTAGTAAGCTTGTATTCAAAAGGGGTTTTAAAACAAGTATTTACTTAAGCATTTATTAATCGAGGTTCTGGAAGGGCAGGAACCAAGTTAAGTACATGATGGGTCAGCAGCGCGTGGAGAGGGGGAGATTGGAACAGGGTCCCTGGCTGTGCACCTCACTCCTCAGAGGAACAGTGTTCAGGTGGCAAGTACACTGGAAGGAGAAAGGGCGTTACTTGCTGTCCTGGGCTTTGCAACAACTCCAGAAATACAGCATCTAGACTTTGGAATAGTTTGTGTTGGGATTTCTCCGAGTGACCATGATGAGGTGTTTTCCTCCTGCTATGAGGGAGCGGACTATGAGAGTATCCTTGGGCAAGGAATCTTCCAAGGTATCTCTCTCTTAGGTGTCTCTTGAAATATTTACATTTCATAACTTGAAATAATTGTTTCTTTTGATTGGCAGTGATATTCTGGGAAAAAAAACCCCTTAAAATAGCATTTCACTGAAAATTCAACACGGAAATGACCTTGATTTGACTTTTCCTAAGAGTTTAAAAATGGTTTTTGAATGCTGTTTTGTTTGCAATCGTTTCTTTCCCAGAAACCACTATTCATTAAATGCTTTCCAACAAGAAGAAATACTAGTATCTTTCAGGAGTACAGGTGCAAGTTAGCAACATGTCTACAGTATTTTGAATAATGTCTATAGCCAAACACTACATGGCACTGTCATCATTGATGTCAAATACTATAGAAACCAATTTCATGATTCTTGCATATTTTGAGTCAAGGGAAAGCAAATAATATGAGGCATATTTCTCTTAATCTTACAAATACAGGATAAAACATTGACTTTTTCTAAAGTGGGTCTTTCTACCTGACATCCATTTTGACAGTATAAAGAGACTGTAAATGGGTTGATCAGTGTGTTGACACTTTTGTGGGTTTCACATGATCGCTGATGTTCAGGCAAAGCTGATGCCTTCATCTGCATGGGAGCCATATTGTTAAAACATTGAAACACTTTCCTACCACTTGGAAAGGAATCCCTTCACAAGTGTCTCCAACGCGCCCAGTATCCCAGGCACCAAGACCCTCTATGATCCAGCATCTAAAGGCATTTGGGGACAATATATTTTTATATCAGAAACTCTATCTCGTTCTGCGATTTGAACAGAGTTCTAACCCTGCACTTTAAAATGGGTTTAAATACTGATGGATTATGATTAATTTTAATAGCCCAAATGAAGTTTTTGCCCAATGTGTATCGAGTCAAGTAAACTTCTTTAACATCAGTGCAGTGACGCAGAGCATTCACTTTACTTTAAAAAGACGTGTATAGCTTAATACAGAAGGGGAAAGAAATACTGGATCCTGCAACCTTTAACACTTTTTTTACTGTTTTGCATAACTAGAGAATACAAGCCAGGACTGGTCATTAATACTTACAGAGACTGTGAGTTAGTCCTCTTCCCAGTACATGTCTTTTACGAACACAAGGAATATTTAAATCATTATTTTGGATTTGCTACCACTAAGGTCTAGAATATGGAATCAAAAGTGCTTAGTACCCAAGGACTGTAGCTTTCTTATCTGCACAATGAAGAATATAACTAGGCTATGTCTACAGTTCTGGAGTTTGGGTTTTTCCTATGCCAGTTTTCCCTTTTGTGTGATTACTCTGTTGGAAGACTGGTGAAGATAGACCCTGGTGTCCAGTCACAGTTTCCAACATCAGTTATTTGGACTTAATGGACAGTAGTCACAGACTTCCCCAGGCCACATGACACTGGTATGATGCTTAGAAATGCCTGTCTAGATGTTGAATTGTAGTATACAGGCAAATACTCATGGTTTACAGATAAAGAACACTGTGCCCTGCGAGTTACGCCTGGAGTCCAGTCAGATAATTTCTTGAACTAGAGTTCAAGGTTCCTGGTTAGTATGTTTAGGGAACATCAGTGAATTTTGAAAATGAGATCTGTACTCTTTCCTATTGTATTACTACTTATGACATAAAGCAAGTAGGTACTCTTAGCATGGGATGTCTCAGCTAACTACAGAAACTCCCATGTGAAGAAAGTGTTTGTCATCAACTGGCTCCTGCTCATTGGGCATGCCCTGGACACTAAAACAAACCTAATAAATAATAGATTGTTAGGGAAAAGACCATCTTACTTTTGGTTACTCATAGTTTTTCCAATCAAATTATTAATTTAAATTTTACGTTTAATTTTAGAAATTCCTTTTTTGGTGCTGAAACAACATAATTTGTTTTAATAATTTACATCCACCCCCCTCCTTCTGAAAGCCTATTTGTTATCTAATGATCATTTCAGGGTTTTTTTTTTTTTTGAGTTGGAGTCTCACTCCTGTCACCTACACTGGAGTGCAGTGGCACGCTCCCGGCCATCACAGCCTTGACCTGTTGGGCGCAAGCAATCCTTCCGTCTCAGCCTTCCAAGTAACTGGAACTATAGGTGCGTGCTACCACGCCTGGCTAATTTTTGATTTATTGTAGAGTCATGGTCTCTCCAAGTGGCCTGGGCGGGTCTCGAACCTGCGGGCTCAGGCAATCCACTCGCCTCGGCCTCCCAAAGTGCTGGGATTACGGATTGAGCCACTGAGCCCGGTCCATTTCAGTTTTTTTTTTTTTTGGTCCTGTTCACCTTGTAGACAATTATAGAAAACTGACCTGTGATATGCTTTTGCAGAATCTGCTGAAGGACTTTGTGCTCACGTGTTCTTGTGTGCTCCCGTGTGTGTGTATCAGAGTGCTTATTAACTAGCTCCAGATGGAATTTATGCACAGAAACTTTTTAATTTCAAAAATAAAATACAGACTGTACTGTGTTATTTTTTCTCTGTCTGTCTGTCCGAGTGGAATCTCACTCACTGAGAAGACAGAGCGATGCATTCTGGCCATGCCCAGGCCTGCTCAGATCAAGATGTCACTGGGTCACCTTTCCATCAATCCCCTCTTTTTATGTTGCTAACAAATCTCAGATTTGTATTCATTTTTGGATAATAACAAGAGGATGTGAAAGATCGTCTGGATTTATAAGAAGGTAGTACAATGTGAAATACTAAAAGACTATCTGGATATATTCCAAATAACATTAAAACTCATAGTTTTTGGCTGGGCTCGGTGGCTCAGCCTGTAATCCCGCACTTTGGGAGGCCGAGGTGAGCGGATTGCCTGAGCCCACGAGTTCGAGACCCGCCTGGTCAACTTGGCAAGACCTCATTTCTACAATAAATTAAAAAAAAAAAAAATCAGCCGGGCGTGGTAGCGCGCGCTTCTAATTCCGGCTATTCAGAAGGCTGAGGTGGAAGGATTGCAGGAGCCCAGCGAGTAGAGGCTGCGGTGGCCGGGAGCGGCCACTGCACTCCAGTCTGGGCAACAGAGTGAGACTCCAACTCAAAAAAAAAACCTCATAGTTTTCGTCTTAATGACTTGAAATGAAGGGAGAATGCTTCTCTACTAAAATGCAGAGACATGAGATCTAACTCTTTGCCTAGACAGGTGCTATCTCAACTTTGTGGCTTGATGAAACTTTTGATGCATGTAAAGTATATTTTTCTAACACATTTCAAAGTATATTGCTGCTGTTGTTAGACCTCCACAGCCAATTTTCCTTCCACACACTCCATACTCGGTCAACAGATGAGAGCGAGGGCACATGAATGGCTGTCAGGGAGTTGGGTGGTCCCTGGCATCAGAGGATGTTTATCACTGAGCTCTACTGAATGCTGAGCAGACACAAAACTCAATCTTCCTGATATTTCATCACTGAACCTTCACAATCACAATCACCCTGTAGGGTAGGCACTTTATTATTTCTATTTAACAGATAAGGTAGCTGAGACTTAACAAGATTAAGTATTTTTCCCAAGTCAACAAAACCAGCAGATCAGAGCCAGGATTCACACTAAGGCTGACTGAACCCCACAGTTTGACTCTAAACCGCTGTGTCACCCCCCTTCTCCTTGTGAAAGGGGAATTTCACTCAGCGCACCTGCAACTGGGAAGCTCAAGTCCAGCTTCACACAACATTTGTCTTCCTACAGTTAAATATTGTTTGGTATCCTGGAAACATTTTTTCTAAACCACCGTATCTTAAGATAACATGTACAATTTTGTCATTAGTTTCAATGCAATTTTAATAAACTCACACCTCACCAACCCAGATTAGATGCCACAGAAAGCTCAAGTGTCTTCACATAGTGGGAGAGATCTCTGCTGCACGTAGTTGAGACAAGAAACCTGCTGGTCACATGACTGTGACAACAGAGTTTTGCAGAAGTATTATTCCAGTCGTTGTGCCTTAAGAGTCTCATGACATGCAAAGATTTTTTGACTCTAGGGAAGTAAAAGACAGTTGCAAAAAATTACCCCTAACTTCACCATCCACATTTAATCAAGTCTTAAATTATGTATAGCAAACTTTATTTCAATGAATATTCTTCTACCACATTTGTGTGTGTGTGTGTGTGTGTGTGTGTGTGTGTGTGTGTGTGTGTGTGTGTGTGTGTAGTCAGAGACCCACTCTGTCGCCTAGGCTGGAGTGCAGTGGCACAGTCACAGCTCACTGCAGCCTCAAGCAATCCTTCTGCCTCAGCTTCCTGAGTAGTTAGGACTACAGGCATGTGCCACCATGTCTGGTTAATTTTGATGGTTTTGTTTTTTGCAGAGATGAGGTATCACAACCTGTTGCCCAGGCTGGCCTTGAACTCCTGATCTCAAGCAATCTTTTGGCCTTGGCCTCTCAAAGTGCTAGTATCATGGGTGTGAACCACTGTGCCCAGTCCTACATTATATGTAATATACAGAGAGTATTTCACTATATAAGTATGCTGTAATTTATGTTAATAATTCTTTATCCACAGCCATATAAGGCGTCTCCACTTTTTTTTTATTAACACTACTGCAGAACATGTATGCTTTCTCTGTATGTCACATTGCTTTCCTTTTTCTCTGTTGCGGTTAACCTACTGTACTTAGGGTTCACAAATAAATAGCAATCTAGTCTATCTCCGAGAGTATTCAAAATGGGGTGGGCTTTCCCTTCAAATTATGAAGGCACTTAATGTGCAGAACATGATAGGATACCCAAAAATGGGTTCCCAGGATTTCTCCAGCTGATATTTGAGTAAGATACAAAATGACAACCCATAATGCTTGGTCAAAAGAGTATTCTGTGACATTAGTGAGTGGAGGAAGCAATATCCTTTTAATATTCAAAATACTCAAAAGAAATATAATTTTAACTTCAGAAATCACCAGAGAACTAGCTTCAGACACTTGAATCGGATATGAAAATGAATTTCAACTTCTACTTTGCATTTTTAGCTCTTACACTACACCCACTTGGTACTAATTATAATTTTTTCCATGTTTCAATTTATCTTAGAATCTGTGGTGTATAATGCCATAGTCATAGAATGCACGCACACACACAGAGGGACACAGTTGCAAAATCACTTACATCACTGTACTGTGGATGCAAATAAGAAATTCCTGAAAAGGCAAGTTCCGCCCTGCCAAAATTATCATTCTTGTAAAATAACAGAGAGGAAATGAAATGATAAAGAAATCGAAGTGTTAATAGTCATCACTTTTATCTTTCTACCTTAAAATTTAGGAGACAGATCTTTTAACAGAAAACCAAAGCATTGTTCTCTGATGTTTGCACACACTGTATGGTGATGGCAGAATGCTTGGGGGACCCATGAGTGAGAGAGGAGGTTAGAACTAGATCAGCCTAAAGGGTGTTATTGAACAAGAAAATGTTATGCCTAAATCATTCCCTGAATTTTTTTTCTTTTTAAGGATGTGTTCTGTTGAGAACGTTTTCTTTAACTCTAAAATTCTGAGTCTGTTCCCTTGAGAATATGCAATTTAACAATAAAATTGTCAAACATAATCTGATGCTGTTTTCAGCAAATGGCAAGGTGCTACTGATAGGCTCCTTTTCCCTTTTCTGTCTCCCTTATTACTTCCCAATTTTATTTACTGAGGTAGGTATTCCTTCTACTTGTGGCTTAAATAAAGATGTAGATCTGTGAAAATATTAAATAAAAAAATTAATGAATAACATTTCAAAATATTTATTATAATTTATCTGTACATTAATAAAGGAAAGTTCAATTAAACATATAAAACAAAATGAAAATTACCCCAATGCGAATAGCCTGATAAACTCAGTGCATACTTTGGCAGGTGTGCTCCAGGTATGCATACATTCTTTTGCTTTTCCAGCTTTTTTTTTCATTTAGCATTGTGTCATTAGTATTTTAATATACTGTTAAATAGAATTTACCAAAAACTGATGTGCATTTTTGTGAGATATTAATAAATACTAAAAAATAAATAGATTTTGTTATTAAATAAGCGTGGGGAATTTTTTAAAGATGCTAGAGTAATTCAATAAGTAATGTTGAAACAATGGAATAGCCATATACAAAAAAGTTCAAAAAGAATGTAGATTTCTATTTCATACTATACATAAGAATTAACTAAAAATAGATCATAAATGTAAGTGTAACAGCAAAAGTCTGTTAAATAAAGTCTTAAAATAAAGCAAAGGAGAAAATATTTTTGACAGAATTAGGCAAAGATTTCTTGGAATGGATAAAAAAGTGTAAAACATAAAAAGAAAAAAATTGGTAAATTGGATTATATCAAAATTAAAACTCCTGTTCTTTGAAAGACAGTTCAGTAAATTACTACAAACACAGACTTGTAGAAAAAAATGTAGAGTACATTTCTAATAACAGATGTTTACTGAAAGTAACTAAATAATAAGATGGCAAACAACTTTTTGATAATGGGCAAAATACCCGAACATAACCTTCAGTGAGTAAGATAATGGCAAATTAGCAAATTGTGCAACATCTGTAGTCAACAGAGAAATGCAAATCAAAAACACAGTGATAGACCTTTCACACCCAGTAATGTGGCTAAAATTTTAAAAAGATAGTAACAAGTGTTTGGCAGAGACTTGGTTCAACTGAGACTCTCATACATTAATGTTGGGCACATAAAATGACAAACCAGTTTGAAAAGCAGTTTGACAATTTATTTTTAAGTTACATACATACTTAACACACAACCCAACAGTCAAACTCTTAGACATTTACCCAAAAGAAATGAAAACTAATGTCCACACAAAGACCTATATGGAAATGTTTATAGCAGTTTTATTCACAAGAGCCAAAGTCTAAAAACAACTCAAATGTCTATCAGTTGATGTATGAATCAACAAATGGTGGCATCTTTTTACTACTATTACTGAACAACAACAAAGAATAAATGACTGTTACACATAACAGCATTAATAAATCCCAAGCACATTATGCCAAGTAAAAGAAGTCAGACTCAAAAGGCTATGTTTTGTAGGATCCCATGTAAATTAAATTTTAGCAAAAGACAAAAATGGTAAGTCAGAAAACAGTGCTAGCTACCAGGGCATGGGAGAGAGAAGAAACTGACTGCAAAGGGACATGAGATATATTGTAAAGTTTGTGATCTTATTCTACATCTCAGTTGTCAGAAAGCATTAAATTGTACACTAAAATATGACGAGTTAATTGTTTTACATTGCATTATACTTTGGTCCATCAACCCGACTTACAAAGAAATGAAAGACAGAGGAACTCTAGATCCCTCTTGGAGCTCCACAAAACTTAGGACTTTCATTATCTACAAAGTCCTAAGACGCTAGGAAAATATGTTTTAGTCAACTTTAATAGCCTGGAAAATTCATGATATTTATCCTATGGATAAAATATGTATAAAATACTTTTAGTATTTTGTGATTATAAAGTAAGCTATGGTGCTATTTTATTAAAATTAATTCAAGTAAATTATAAATGTTTGAAGCTCTTGCCATATTGACACGTGGCTTCCTGAACAACAGTCAATTTTCATGTAACTGTTTTCAAAGCCGCACAGGACACTGGATATTCTTTCCATTTTTTGCAGCTTTAGGAGTAACAAGTGGATCTTTTTTGATATTTTCATTTGCATTTCTCTCACTGTTGCTGGTAAACATAAATATTTTCTAGATGTTTACTGGCCATTTACAACATTTTTATTTTGAATTTTTTGTACAAGAGGAGAAAATTCCCTTTTCTCCTCTCCCCTGACATTTAGGTCTTTGTATTATTTATTAATGTTTAATTTTTTTTAATGAAATCCCTTTGGTTTAATATATCATGTTTCAATTTCAGGCTTGGTATTTTTGAAATATATTTACTTTCCTTTATGATGTATGCATACCTTTGGAATCATGTTAAAGCCATAATTTTCTTTTTAAAAATCACTGCTGTTAATATGGAAGCAGAATAAAATACCTTGGATCACAGATAAGTCGTTTAATGATTGAACCAACAGTTGCTGTTGCAGTGTTCATGTGTCTCCTTTGGACTCTCAGAAGCTGTTGAACTCCTGGACCAGCTGGGAGAGTCTTGACCTTCCTGCTGTGTTCTCTATTTATGTGACCATTGGGTCAGCTTGAAAAGGTGACCCGATGTTGTTCTCATCTTCTCGTGCACCTGTGAGAAATAAGGAGATGGGGAATGGGGGAAGACTCTATTGTTGGGGGAGGGTGTGGACATAGAAGAACTTTGATGATGTGTAGACCCTGAAGTCATTTGTTCTGGAAGAGTTCAAACCCATAGACCTAGAGAAGAGTGGTTGATGAGCTCAGAGTCCTAGAATGTTGTAGGGACCCTTGTTCATGTACATTTAGAGGGACTGTCTTGATGCAGCCATGGGCAAGGGCAGGAAAAGAGAGAGGTGTGTCTGCCCCCAAGGAAGGACTGTGAAATGGCTACTACCCGAGGCTCATGCTGTCTTTATAGAGCAGGCCAGGATTGTTTGCTATAAGTTGGAGTCCAGGGAAGGCGGCGAATAATTTGTTTGAAAATTTATACCAATACTTGAAATTTTAGATTTCATTTTTTAAAAATAATGAATTATGGGAGACTATATTTCACTTTTGTAGAATATTTGCCTTAAATATTTGTTTCAGGGCAATAGACCACATAATATAGATGGTTCAGACCATTCTAACAACTTCTACTACCATATTTATAACTCTATTTTTTAACTACAAGTTATAGTGTTCTGCTGGGCTCCTGTAACTTGCATCTTTGCATGAAAAAGATATTAAAAACCTACAATAATACAACAAATTACCCCAAAACTGATTCTTGTTTTATATTTAGGAACTAAATTTTGAAATCATATGACTCAGGAAAATACAATGCTGCCTATTATATAAATTGCTCAATGAATACCTCTATTCATTGTAGGACAATCATGACAGGCAATTGACAACAACAAAAAATCTGTTTTTATATAGCCTAAAATGAAATGTCTGGTAATTTATAGTGACCTGTGTAAAGAAACAGGAGATACCTTTTAAAGCAACCCTGGATTTCTGGTTTTAGCTGCCTACTGCTTCTTTGTGTGACCCTCTAAATTGCAGAGATTGGCTTTTCCCTTGTGTTCCCTGTTGCAATTTCAAGATTCTTTGAATAAGCTCATCAGACACAATGACTTATTAGAGCTTTATTCTGAGAAGCACCATTGTGACACTCAACAGTTCCAAATTAATTCCAAATGCAAACCATGGAATTTCCAGTTTCGCAATTTCTTTGAAGGCCTGATAAACACTGCAGAGGAAAGACTCTGAGCTGGAGTAATTCTGGAAACGATGATCACATTAGACATTGCTGAGCTACCTTATTTTAATTTTCATCAGCCTTAAGCAGCTTACTAATCTGCCTGAACTAAACACCTTGTAATCCCAAATTTAAAGATGTGAGCATAATATATCAAAGAAAGAAGTCTAGGGGAACAGAAAAACTGCTTTAAGAAAGTTTACCTGCCATCTCTATGAACTGTAGAGGCAGGCTAGTTTGCATCTACTTTGGCCTAGTTCACAATGTGAAAGGGTATAAATTAGAAGAGGTACAAGTAACCCAAATTCCCTGCTTTGATAAAACTTACACTGGGCCTCTAAAAGAAACAGAAAGTTAGTATCAACTGCACTGTGGGCCTAGGTGACTTTTAACATCATCTTCCTAATCAGAAAGTCTTTGTAAATTCTACATTCTTTGTGTGGTCTATGACTGAATAAATCAGCTAGATACTGCTTGGGACTGCTCACCAAAATCTTTGGGTTTATTGGGCACTTTGTTTTGATTTGCTTTACATTTCCATCTTTCCAGTTAGTAAGGGAATGGTAGTGGACTCAAGCCTATCACTACTACTAGCAAAACAATGCATACATTTATTCATGACTTTTTGAGTCCTTGGCACTTTTCTAGGTAGTTGGAACATAGACCAACAAAATGAACAAAAATCCTTTCCTTGTGGATCTTTCATGATATTGGGGAGAGAGAGAGACAATACACAAAATAAATTAGCACATTGTATGTTATATTAGAAGGTGATAAACAGAAAGGGGCAGAGAGAAGTGGGAGCAGAAGTCCCACAAGGGAGGATGAGTCACTATCTTCAAATAAGATAGTTGAGGTAAGCCTCAGTGGAAATGCCTCATTTGAGCAGGGACTGGAGCTGGCTGAGGGAGGAGACCAAACAGATATGCTGGCCAAGGATTTTAGTCAGTTGGAGCAGCATGTTCAGATCCCTGAGGCCGGGATATCCTAAGTGATTGCCAAAAAAGCAAGAGGGTCAGCATGTTTAGAGAGGAGGCAGTGCAAAGGAGAGTGGACAGGGAAGAGGCTAGAGGCACAGAGACTTTGTAGCCATCTGTATAACTGTGAGTGTGAAAGACTGTACCTAACAGTGCAGACTGCACAAATGGCTACTGCATCTTGCATAAACACAGAGTATGATGTGTAAAACTGGAGTTCCGCTTGCTTTAAGGAAAATAATGACTTGCTTTTCAGCAGTAGAGTTAGAATGTTAGAGGTATAACCATAGACTTTAGAAAATAAGAAGACAGCAGGTAAACTATAAAATGTGCAATGACTTAGAAACTATAATGTGTTTTGAACTGAATTTTTGCCACTTATATTTAATACAACTGCTACAGCATATTGTAGACTCATCCTGGTCAACTTGAGATCTTCTAATTCCTTGTCCTAGACCTCAGAGTCAAATTACTTCTTGAAAGCAAAATTGACCTATAAGTTTTCATGGAAATTAGCCCACTTGTGCACTGTGGAGGTTCTAAGCAGCAGTTGTCTACAAAGGGGTAGGGGTGCTTTTGACAGGCATATTTAGATTCTTTCTTGCTGTTACCAAGCAGCTTACAGAGGGGTCTGCAGCAATATGCCTGCCTGAAGGAGAGTTGGTAGAATCTCCACAGTTCTGTCTCCTTTTTAAAAATAAAAGTATGTTCTTGATTGGTAATGATACCTCTGTCCCTTCAGAGATGATGGTCTCCAATGGCAGTCACGACTCACAGGCTCTGGGAGCACTGTGGGTGGACAGCTCTGCATCTCGACTTCTGAGCAGCTGATTATCTCAGCCTTCTGCCTGGCTGAATGGGTCTGGAGAAAACATGACAAAGCCACCTCAGATCTTGAAATAGAAACCTTGTTAAATTTTCTGTTTTGGGATGTTTTCTTTTCAAATATTAACTTTAAGAGTCAGTTTTGAGGCCACAGGAAATCAGGAGCGAGATGTAAAGAGACAAGCTGAGAAAAAATGAATTTGTATTAAGGTACCAGTGGTACTGTCTCCAGTTACAGAAATCAGGAAGGTCAAGGGGAGAAATAGTCTTTCAGGTAATGGGCCATCTTCCTTTAATTTAAAACATTCTTTTTAAAAAATAAGGTCGTCTTACTGAAATATTTTAATATTCTTTTGCTATAGAGTAAAATTCAGACTTTGACTTACAAGGAATTCTTAGCTTGAAGGGACAAGTTATATGAAATCTATATTTGTGAAATAGCAACGCATTTGCATCACTTAGATTAAACTATAATCTTTTCTTGGATATTGTTTGGATCAAAGAGTTTCCCCAGAAGGAAAGACATTCCATCTCCCTATGCTGGCCCCAAGTGTGAGAGGAGTTATTCCCTTAGGACTGTCTTATGATACTCTTGAGGTTAGGACGATGATTGTTAGGCTTTTGTCTGTCACCTTTGGTTAAAATAGCACATTTTTTCGAGACTCCTCACCTCTGTGATGAGATGTTGGAAATGTGTGATGGGTCTTAGGTATGGGCATGTTTTTAAGTAGGAATGGGGACAACGGAGCACAGGGCAGATGTTAAGAACATCACACCACAAATCTGAGGACAAGAGTGGTCTTGACTGGGTGTAGAAATCCAACCCTGACTGGATGTCACACCCGAAGTGCAGATGAGTGAACCATTTGCAGTCACCAGCTTTTGGGTGCCTGGGTGCTTTCCTTGCTCCCAGGGGGTCCCTCTGCTGGGTTGGCCAGCCCAGTTCTGCTGCTCCATTTGGCCCTGCTCCCTTGCCAGAGCCCACAGCAGTGCATGCTCTCACATGGACAGCAAAGCTTTTTCATCCACCGGAGACTTTCAGCAAGAGTGGTGTGACAGATTTTATAAGGCTCTGTCTACAGGATGCGGATAACAAAATAAAATACAAGAGCAAAGTGTGTGGAAGAATGAGGCTGTGTACAGTGATGGGCTGTGTACCACCTTAGCACAGGACAGGTCATGGTGAATGGGTCAGCAGACTGCAGGGAAACAGGGTTAAACATGAAAATGTTCATGAAAATGGTCATTCTCCTATGGAAGTTGTCTTCTTACCTTTAAAACTTTACTTGTGAGAAGTAGGTTGTGACTAGAGAGGGTATTCATTAATCCTGCCTGGGATAAACAACTGAATTCAGTGGCCACTACACACTTGAGGAAGGGCTCTGGCATCTTAGATGCTTCACTGTGCACTGGCTTTTAGTCCCTCACCTGCTGTCACCATTCTGCACTTGGGTAGGCATAATCCAGGGTACCACAGGTGAGACCAGGTGGAGAGACAGGGCTGCGGCCTGAGCCTGGGCAAACTGGGGAGACTGTACCTGGGGAGCAGGGGCACAGTGAGTGGCTAGAGGTAGGACCACCAGAGTGGAGCTCAGAAGAGACCAGGGCGTCATTGGAGACGCAACAACCACTGCCAAGTTCAAGGTCAGAAGCCACATGCAGAGGATTCAGGATTAAGCAAGGGACACAAGAGAGGGAGTATCAAGCCCAGCTATCTGGGACCTGGAGGACCAGAGAACTAGGAAGGGCACCCACACCTGTGGGCATAGGCATCTGGACCCATGGACACTGGCATCCATGGGGCACATACCCCAGTGGGGCATCTGTACCCTGTGGACATCTTCACCCTGTAGGCACCTGCACCCATCTTGCCCTGGGGGGGGGTGGCATGTCCTTGTGTATTGCTGATCAGGAAGGACCCAGCCCCAGGAGTTCCAACTTGTGTGGGGACTCCCCACCACTGGCCATCTAGCACAAGACTAAGACCTTGCATGGCAGATGCAGCACAGGTTGCAACCTCTGATTATAGTTTATTATGGTTATTCCTGATGCAGTCAAGTACAAAACAGCAAGACAGTGGGCGTTCTAATAACATCAAGTGTAGGATTAGGAAGGCACAAAGTGTCATCACTTAGCATGAACAGCAGAGAAAGAACAGTTCCTGATGGCTGAGATTTGCGTGGTACTGAGTGGGTGAGGTAGGGTCGTAAGCAGCATAAAAGAAAGTCAGTGCCGGCCTCACTCCCAAACCCTAAAAAGACTTAGGGTACCCCTTATGGCCTCTGTTTGGGGAGAAATATTAAGAATTCTGTACCCGTGGGTAAATGCACTCTGGGCACCTGCACCTGTGGGTATCTGTACCTGTAGGCACTTACACTTGTGGCTACCGGCAGTCATCTGCACCAGTGGGTATCTGCAGGCACCTGCACCCTGTGGACACCTGCACCCTTTGGACACCTATACCCTGTGGGCACCTCATTTGAAAACAGGCACTGATCCTTCCCCTCTCCCCTCAAGAAACTTTCCCAAGATCATACGGCCAGGATGTGGCAGAGCCAGAAGTAAAATCTGGTGAAAGTGGCTGTGCCCTCACCACTCTTGAGGATTGCCAACCGAGATTCCTGATGGTGGTTTGTGGAAGCCAGTCATGGGGCATCAGGATGCGGCCCTGAGGGGACAGACCCAGGGCACTCCTCTTCAGCAAGAATTTCCAGTTACAATGCTGTGCAGCCTCAGGAATGCCTGTGTCAACTCAAGACAGTAATGATCATGACCTTGAGAGATGGGAAGACCCCAGTAAATGTATTTTCTGTCTAAACAAAAAGCATATTAAAACAAATTACCATTACTTTGGTATACTCTCCTGTTTAAAAGATTAATGCAGAGCTGTTAATTCAATCAATCGTCTTAGCACTCTGTGATAGGGAAAGGAATCTTCATCCAGAACTACATGTCTCCCATCCACCCATACGAACCTCTTAAGTTATTACTCCAATCTTAAATTTGTGGTTCTCATTGGGAACACGGATATGGTATACTTGTGGGATAAAACTATGTCATGTTTCCAGGAGATTTTTTTCATACACACTGTATTTTTCACAACTTTACATAACTGTGACAAGCTTTTACCAGGCATTCTTAAATACTTTCTAAATCATGTTGTTTTAGACATGTATTAAGAGCTAATTTACTGATTGGTTAAATTGCAAGAAAGAGTGATTAAACATTTGACAATTCCTCTGTTCAATCGAAGGCTCCGTCAATTTATGTGGAAATCATTCTGAGGTATTCACTTGTGGTGACCCCTTGAGAATTGGCAGCCCAAAGCCTGAAGTCAGCTGTCCATCTTCAACCAACCAATGAATCATCAATGCAGAGTTCTTTTTTGAATTATTTGAAATTTGTGACTTGGAATGTACATATGAAAACCCAGCAGTTCTTCTCTGGAATACCCAGAATTGGGGCAGATCTACTGTGGGCCAGAGCTGGGGTGGCCTCCCATCAGTCACCATGCTTGTCTGTCAGTCATGGCAAGTCCACAGCAGCCCCATTTTGAGCACCCTGCACTCTGCCTGCAGATGAAACTGCTGTCTGCATCACAGTGCAGGTGCTGTGCCTCACTGCCAGAGTCTTCCAGAACCTTCCACAGTTCCTTACTGACTCTGAGACCTGAAGTTTCTGCCTGCTTTTTCTGCCCTGTTTTCTGTTCTTCCCCATGAGGTGCTGTTGTTCTGATCGGGTGGGCTACCCAAGACCTGATCACAGCTCCCATGTCTATACCTCTTTCTGGTACTTTTCTTCACCCTCAGATTCCTTCTGATCTATATCTACAGAAGGCCAAAGTCATTTTCTAAGATACAAGTAAAGGGCGAAATCTCAAGTGTATCATCCCTGAACAGCTAGGATAGGAATGGGTCTTCCCTACTCTGGACTCTCACACTGATTCTCCTGACTTTTGAATTACTGACTATATACTCTTATACAGTGAAAATATGTGTGACCTGTTCAGTTTGAACCCCACATATACTTGGCACAATTCTTTGTAATTTTTTTGCCTCTCAAAATTATTGGTTGAATGAGAAAAATTTCTTCTTTGTTCCAGTCTACTTTCTGTAACTAACATTTTCTGGGACACAGACATCAATATTTATATTTGCATTTTAATTAGGTAGATGATAGATGTGTGTATTTAAAATATTGATTTTTGTGAGTTATGTGATTCTTTGGAACTCTAGAGCCTTTTCTATAATCGAATATTAGACCTTCCTATTTAATTTTTTTCATAATTACTATGATGCTGCTTGATTCTTAGTAGCTCTCACCTGCTAAAGTAATTCTGAAGGAATTATGGAATACTGTGTTATATCTTTATTGGCATTAAAACACTATTACATGCAAACTGTAAGAAAAAATGTGACTTTGGCACTATAATGTGGTGCTAAAAACTAGACCAATGGGATTAAATATGAAGCCTATCTAGAAATACTGTGGTACACAGAAGTCTTTTTGAAAAAATTACAAAATTTTTTTAATATTCCCTGAGTTACACAGATTATCGAGTCAGCCAATCCCTTTGTTCCTAACTTGGAAGGCTATGCCGACACTGAGAAGATGCTGCGGGGGTGCATGTCCTGAATCTAGCCACTTTCAACTCCTTCCCTGCTGTCCCCCAGTCCAGCCTCCAGCTCACATTGTAGCCATGAGTTGCCTGGGAGTTCGACCCCATCACCAGACACCTTATGGCTGTCTCTGCCCACCACAGCAGCCAACATGACCTGCATATCTGTCAACTAGGTCACATCTCCCCTTGATTAAAATTCTCCAGTCAAGTTTCAACCCACTAGGAATAAAACCCTGACTGTTGGTCATCAGTGATTTGACCTGACAACTGTTGACCCTGCCCAAATCAGCTTCCTCCTCTGGTTCCTGATGGTGCCACCCACAGACCTCTCACTGCCGCTGAGTGACAGAGCTCACTCTTGCCCCGGTCCCTTTGCACTGCTGTTTCCCCTCCTGACACTTGGATAGATGCATGGCCTGCTGCCCAGTCCTGTCCACATCTTGCTTGTAGAGGGTTGGTTGGGACTTTTGGGCACCGTTTATCTGAAGCAGACCTTCCACATTCTGGTCAGTTTCCAGTCGCTTACTCAAGATCACAGTGTCTGCCATTGTTATGTGATACCTTCATTTGGTTACATGTTCTCTTCCCATCTAAAATACACACCCTGAGTTTAGGGGCTTTGTACTATTCAACACAATGTCCCTAGGTTCTAAAATTGCACCTGCACATGGCAGATTTTCAGTTCATAGTTTTCCAAAAGAAAAAAAAATGAATGAACAGAAAGCACTCAACACACCTGGAACACCCTGAGTCCTTGTAAATATCAGCTATTATCTCTGTTCCCTTTTCTAATGAGACACAAAAGGAAACCAGAGATTGTTACATTTTCCATTAATGTTGGTCAAGTACTTTTAAAAATCTATATATTCCTCATAAAATCTGATAGGCCAATGGTTTCATTTATAAATGGAGTAACTGAGATCTTACAAAGATGTCTAGCTTGCCAGAACCACATTATTGTTAGACGTTCGGAGATGGCTCAGACTCTGGCTTCCGTGTCCAGAAACCATGCAGTACAAGGTGATTTTTTTTAAATGAAGGATGCCACTCTTCTGATAGCAACAGTTGATTTGACTAACATCACTGGTGGCCGGTGAATCTTCTTTTATGACATAATGTTCATGCATGGAAGAAGACAGAGACTCCTGGAAGGCAGGGCATTTTTTGATCCATGGTATCCAACATTCTAGAACATGCTCCGACATGCTCTGACATCCAGCTACATCTGCTGTGCTCCCTCTGCCTCCCAAACCGCTGCAAAGAAACAGCCTCACGTCTTTGTTCTTTTGACCTTTGTAACTTTTTGGCAATTTACGTTTATGCAGTGCGGGTGATGGTTAGGCAATCCATTTGAAACAGTTTTTCAGCTTCTACACTCCACCATGCTCAAACACATGTAGATCAAATCTTCTCCATTCCTAGACACAAATTGGGGATTGGCTTGGTTGTATTCCAAGGTATGAGAGAGGAGCAGAGAGATGAAAGCTGGGGAGGCCAAGAGTGGGGACTGAAGGAGAGACCTTCAGAGGAATGGAGTAAGAGGGCAGGATGGCAGCAGAATCTGAATATAGACAGGAGAGCGATGCCTGCTGGGGTTGTCTGGGCGCCCCGAGCCCCTGGGCATGTTGGGAGGAGCCGAAGGAAACAGCAGGAACAATGGCAGACAGAACAGTGGACAGTGAATGGTAGGTGCTTGGAGCACAATGAGTGATGACAGTTGTAATGGCAGAGTAAGTCGGAGGGACGCGGTGGGGAGTGGGATGCGGTGGGGGATCCGAGGCTGTGCTGAGCTGGAGAGGGCAGGAAGGGAACCCACGCCCCTGCTCTGACTTTCTGCTTGGTGGTACCTGTGGGTCCTGGTTTCCTGCTGCTGTCAGCAGTTCAAGGTGGAGGAGCTGGGGCCAGGCTAGACCTGTGTGGTGGGAGCTGACCCAGCCTCCATGGCCACCTTCCCAAAGGGGCCTCTTGTCCTTGGAACCATCAGACTCCAGACTCTTGAGATCAGAACTGGACTGAAATGACTCAGGAGCTTAACTCTGCAGGTGACACTGTGGCAGAGGTGAAATGAAAACCAGATATCTGAGAGCTCCTCGAAATGATGCCGTTGTTCCCACTGCTTCTGACTGTGAAGCCAGCATGGTGTCCCCAACCGGGCACCCATGTGGCCTATCCAGACCCACAGGCTGCCAGAAACTTTCAGGCTGCACCTGCAAGAAGAGGTGCCCACCTTTTTATAGCAGTCTTGAGCTGTGCTGTGACTTCTGGTTCTTACTAGTAAACTGAGGCTGCCTGAGTGCACAAACCAGTCTAGGTCAGCCGTCAGGACCCAGCCATCTTCCCAGGAGGTCTTGCTTCTGCCTTCTGCTTCATGGTGGCTTTAATCCCAGCCCATGTGCATGTGCTGGGCAGGTTCCGACGGAATCCCCAAATGACTGTGAGTTGTGGCTCCCTAGTGACATGCATGACCTCGCCAGGTGCCACAGCCTCCGCGAAAGCTTTAACTGGACACATCTCTTCCGCTAGGCACACATTCCCACTTGTTTCCTTTAGTGCCTTGCATACAACTGTCTTCCCTTAATTAATGCATTTAATTGACACACTTGGATAACTAAGGCTGAATATACTGGGTGGGATCTGGGGGCTGCTGGTGTCACCAGGGTGTGTTAAAGTTCACACACATGCCCATCCTTAGGTCATTTGATCACAGAGGTAGATTGAAACCTACTGTTTACAATGCATAAAGTGGAAAATCACATGGATAGTTTTTACACCATCATGTTAATCAGCACTTGCTGATCTCTGATTGTGAAGGACACCGTTGTATGAGCCTCAAGATCTCATGGTCAACTGGGAGAAAGACATCGTAAGAAACTCTTTCAACAAAACACTATCCTGTGGTGGAGTCCATTACAACAAGGTTGGCAACTGTGTCGCTCCAATTACAGTCTCAGCACTTGGTTATATACAAACAGTAAAAGTGCTCTCTCAAAGAAATTCCAAAATGATTGATTGACAACATCCAGTTTGAGAATGTGTGCAACGCGTAAGTGACGTCCAGGGAGCTTCATCCAACATGCAGCCCTGAGCCTCTCCTGAGCTGTGAACCAGATGTCAGGGGAGCAGACCCTCAGTTTCTGTGTTTTAAAATGTCCCAGCACTAACTTTGCTGCTGAGCTGTGGTCAGGAGCACCCGAACCCACGGTAGGTTTCCTGTGCGTGTTGTGAAACTGACACGGGTCGCGGTTCACCTCACTCTATGATGCTTTGGGTGAAGAGTCAGCACACTTTGGCCTGCTCTGTCTGTGTGATGGACACGGCTTTCACGTGTTTAGTGGCTGAAGAAGATGGGAAGAATAACACTTTGCAACGTGAGAATCATGTGAGATTTAGGTTCCCATGTGTGTAGATGTTTTGTTTTTGTTTTGTTTTGAGTTGGAGTCTCATTCGGTTGCCCAGACTGGAGTGCAGTGGCCACTCCCGGCCACCGCAGCCTCGACCTGCTGGGCTCTGGCGATCCTTCCCCCTCAACCTTCTGAGTAGCCGGAATTACAGGCATGCGCTACCACGCCTGGCTGATTTTTTGATTTATCGGTTGCCCAGGCGGGTCTCGGACCCGCAGACTCAGGCAATCCACTCACCTCAGCCTCCCAAAGGCACGGGATTACAGGCGAGCTCGGCTAGTGTGTAGATGGTTTTAGAGCCCGGCTAGTGTGTAGATGGTTTTGCAGGACGCAGATGCCCTCAGGCTTTGCATAGCCCTGGGGGCTCCCCACCCTGTGGGAGTGGAGGGACCAGGACAGAGGTTGTGAGAGCCACAAAGCCTGACATAGTCACCCTCTTGCCCCTCCCAGGAAAGTGTGTCTACTCCAGCAATAAGAAGAGAATATTCATTCATTTTTCACAAGGTATAAATGTGGGAGAAATAGTAAGTTAGAGGAGATGTTCCCAATCTAAAAGACCTCTCCATTTGGAAGGAAGGGCAGTGTTTTTTTTTTAGTTGGAGTCTCACTCTGTCCCCCAGACTGGAGTGCAGTGGCCGCTCCCGGCCACCGCAGCCTCAACCTGCCGGGCTCTGGCGATCCTTTCGCCTCAGCCTTCCAAATAGCCGGAATTACAGGCATGCACTACCATGCCCGGCTGATTTTTTTTTTAATTACTGTAGAGATGAGGTCTCGCCAAGTTGCCCAGGCGGGTCTCGAACCCGCGGACTCGGGCAATCCACTCACCTCAGCCTCCCAAAGGCGTGGGATTACAGGCTGAGCCACCGACCCAGCTAGGACAGGTCTTACAGAGACCAGGCGCCAGGAAGCTGTGGGGTCCTACCTGTGGGCCTCAACCAGCCAGCCACAATGGTTGTGAGCAGTAGAGCTTGTGGAAAGATAAACCTAACAGTGGCGTTTCAGCTGACATTATGTTAAACGGGTGTCAGTTGTATGATTATGACTGACCCAAATCTACCATGGTATGGGCCTGTAAAAGAAGCATAGCATAGAAAATAAGGAGTGGTGAGATTACACCCAAGTAACGGATTACCGTCTGAGGCTTCCTACTTTCATAAGGGAATAGACACTGGCAGTATTTTCAGGAAGGGGAGACTATCAGGGTGGTGAAGGAACAGAAAGTCACGCCTGAGGATAAGTGACTTAGCCTGAGAAAAAGGAGACTCAGGGGACAGGACAGCCAGCTGTCTTCAGATACTCAGGTGACTGTCATGAAGGAGGGTCAGGTCTATTCTGAAGGAGCCAAAAGCACAGAGTCAGTTGTGGAGATGGAAAGTACAGGTGTGCTGTGCTCGGATGGCGTGAAAATGCACAGTGTTGTGAATGTGTAATATCTGCCTCACAAGGTGGTCCCTCCCTCTCCCTGGAAGGTGTGGGTGGAGCCTGGCAGAACTCTGGGTCAGGATGTGTCCTTGCTGGAATTTGAGGTTTGAAGCGAATGTAGATTAAATAATGCCAAAGATTCCATTCAACGTGGTCTCAGAAAGTAATTCTATTGTGTTATGCACGCATTTTAATATTCATTGAGCATTGGCTATTTGCAGGGCATTTTTTTTTATATAATTGTGGAGGATACACGAGGAATCTGTGGTATGGCTTGAGGGAGACAAAGGAATTTTGCAAAGAAGACATAACAATATAAAACATCAGTATGAATGATTCATAGACCCAAATCCTCTAGTCATTCCGAGAGGGCAAGGCCTGGGAAGGCCTCAGTGAGGGACCGGGGGCTCTGAAGGAGCTTGGAAGATGGGTGTGGATTTGGGTAAGGGGTGATGGGACACCGGGGCTGGAGGGTAAGAGACCAGTGGGAACTGTTGTCAGGGAAAGGTGTGTGGTGGAAAGAAAGACTCTTGCTAGAACAGTACCCTTCTCTGGTCATTGGGCACTTAAGGAGAACCTTGGGAAACAAACATGCAGAACAAGACGGGAAGAGGGTTACATGGATGAAAAAAAGAGTGAGATAAATTCCCTGCCCTCAAGGAGTCCCTACTCAGTAACACGAAATTCAGCGTCCACACCTCTCTGCAGTGGCTTCATTCCAGGGCGATTCACCAGGAGTTGAATTACCGGAAGTTTCTTGGACTGTCTTCCCCCTGCTTAAGAAGTTCATCAACATTTCACTCAACAATCACTGATTGAACTTCTGCACTGTTCAGCGGCTTGGGACATGCCAGCGAGCCAAACAGATGGAGTGCTCGTGCTGACCAGAATGTCAGCCAAACCTACTTTTTGCTATTCCCTGGCCCTCTAAGGAAAGTAAAACAGTATTTATTGTTTTGCAAACTTGGAGAGGGAAAAATCAGTTGGGAACTGTATTTTGGGCATTTAGAGTCTGATCTATGAGGAGAATGATGTCAGGAGCACAACGGGTCTCTTTAAACCCGTGTGTCTTCCTTGCAGCCTTTGAGTTTTTGTCATCCATCCCATTTTTTGTTTGTTTGTTTCTGTTTTTTAGCACCTGCAGAACTTAAGCTGGAAATTTCATCCCTTTGTATCTTAGCTCTTGTCACTCTAAACATCTCGTGTTGTGCACATCAGTATTGGCTCTTCATACAAATAAAATGCAAATCATATCCTTGCCCAAGCTAAACACTTATCTCAATGAAATCAGAACAAGTACTTGAAGGTTAAAACCGAGACTCATTGCTCACAGTACAGAGAAAAACACTGAATACAACATGAATTCTCCACTGAGATGAATTCAAAAACAAGCCAAAACTCAGTACAGATAAAAATATTGCTCATGCCGAATGACAGGTTTTGATCTCTAGAGCCAGATGTCAGACTCCTTTCTCAGTCCTTTACTTGAACATGAAATTTAATATGAGCATCTGATTGCTTTGCACTGCTGGAAATGCCAGATTAAGTTTCACAAAGGAAAGCATCTTAACATCGGTGTCCGGCCAAAGGACTATCCAAAGGAGTGGCCAATCAGACATGGCCCAACGTTCTACATGCTGGTGAGTGGATGGCCAGGCTGCATCCTCTCTGCCTCCCTCTGTGCTGCTGATGTCTGTGAATGGCAGGGACCTCATATGCTAACTCTATGAATCTGCAAGCATCACTACATCCAGGCAGTTGCTTTGGCCCCTAAACAAGCACCAGTATGTTATTTGCCATTGTTCCCTTTAGTCTTCTTCTTCATGTGCCCAAGAACTTAAAATGAGCATACATAATACTGCATCACTACATT
Source organism: Carlito syrichta (assembly GCF_000164805.1). NCBI lineage: Eukaryota > Metazoa > Chordata > Mammalia > Primates > Tarsiidae > Carlito > Carlito syrichta. The sequence continues at coordinate 154,389 of NW_007018955.1, forward strand.
GCTTAGCTAATATTTTGATAACATTTCCAGCATAATTGGTTTCCTTTATAATTCTACATGTTTCATGAGACACACTTAACAACATTAGCCTGGCAAGGTATCCATGGGCTGCCGAAAGGGTCCGTGATGCAGACATCCTTTGGAACCTTTGAGCCTAGCATTTCACTGGTCAGGAGGACATGTCCCCTGACCTACTCTTTCTGTTTCTCATGGCATTCCCTTAGGAGAGAGGTAGAACTCCAACCAGAAATGCTAAAGTGTCATGGAATGAAGTTTTCACAAATCAACATACATTACCATAATGGGTGGTATTGCATAGCTGGTGTTTATAGTGATTTTTTTTGTTCTCTTAGTACATCTTATCTTGTGTTTGAAATCTAGGCTAAAATAAAAACCCTAAAATTTATATGCGACTTGCATGAAACATGTTGTCTGTTGGCAGGCTAGTATTTGAAGATGGTAAGGGCGAGGTGATGAAAGCATGTATATTGTTTCTGTGGTTTAGAACTGAGAGCTGATTTCTGAATGTAACTGACATAAGCAAATGTCTACCACTGACATCACAGATGAGGTCTGTGGAGTAATTAATGGAAGCTATGCAACTGTAGTTATCCCTTTGAGTATTTTCAAAAAGGAAAAGGGAGTTATCCTTTCAATGGTAAAGTCCACCCATTCAGAAATTATCCTAAGAGGAAACTGATAACATCCTTTGGAAAGGGTGGTGTTATTTGATGGCACATTCTGTTGAGGTGGATTTCATTTCTCACTTTGACATGGACTGTGAAGTAAAGGGATTTCATCCTGCCATCTCATGCTTAGTGATGTTAAAATTATTATTCTGCTTAAATAAGAGTAGAAAAATAAAACATGTTGTCCATCAGCCTCATATCTAGAAGTATTATGAGTTCTCTGGGAATACCTTCTACATTAATTGACTAGGATGGAATTCAAAGTTAAAACAAGCCCAGAACCTGGGTCTAGAGCAGTCAGTTAAGGCTGTAATCATCCGTGTGTCTCAAACTTGAGGCCCTCTCTCAAGGAGGCTGTGTTCAGAGCTCTTGGAGAATGCAGCCCTCCGGGGCCTAGTCACAGATCCTACAGGACAGAGACCAGCAAGGCACACAAGTGGCCAACAAGCAGGCTCTGCTCTAGGCCCTCTCGCTGTTCCCAGGCAGGTGACACCTGCACACGCCAGGGCTTGGATGAGAGTAATTAATGTGGAATGCTAGTGTTCCAGATGCCCACAGCTCACTGGGGCTCGCTGTATTTCTCTATCTTTCCTGCCAGTCGTGTTGCCCAGGATATCATGTGTGATGTTGCTAGCACATTGCCCCTTTACCATGAATCACTTTCTTGTTCTATTGGTGAATGTGCTAATCCTTATGAAACTGCTAGTGGCTGCAGTCAGGCCAGAGCCCACCAGGCAATGTGTTCCCTTCCTACTGCCATCATCAGCTACCAAGGTGTTCCAACATGTTGGAGGAAAGGGCTTTGTTCAATTGAAGCAGTGCCTGTATAGGGAGTTGAGGCAGGCGCATAGGTGCCTGTGTAGGTAGTTGAGGCAGGTGCATGAGTATCTATAGGGGTTTGAGGCAGGTGCATAGATGTTCGTGTAGGGAGTTGAGACAGGTGCATATGTATCTATGTAGAGATTAGAGGCAAGTGCACGAGTGTCTATGTAGGGAGTTAAGGCAGGTGCACAGGTGTCTCTATAGGGGGCTAAGGTAGGTACACGAGTGCCTGTGTAGAGGGTTGAGGCAGGTGCACCAGTGTCTATGTAGGGGATTGAGGCAGGTGCAATGGTGTCTATGTAGGGAGTTGAGGCAGGTGTATGGGTGTCTGTGTAGGCCATTGAGTAAGGTGCATGGGTATCTTTAGGGTATTGAGGCAGGTGTTCAGGTGTCTGTGTAGGGCACTGAGGCAGATGTATGGGTGTCTGTACAAGGAATTAAGGCAGGTGCACGAGTGTCTGTGTAGGGTGTTGAGGCAGGTGCACAGCTGCCTGTGCAGCTAGGCAGGTGCATGGGTATGTATGTAAGGAGTTGAGGCCAGTGCACAGGTGTCTGTGTAGTCGAGGTAAGAAGAAACCAAAAGGGGCTGAAATTCATCGTTTATGTAACATCCCTATTCATGGTGTCATTGTATGTTCTAATTGTGCATACAACCTTAACAAGACCATATAAAATAAAAACTGTCTGGCAATGTTCACACAGTTCAGGGTATTGGTGAGAGTCCCCTTTATGCTTAAGCAACTGGGTGGATGCAGAGGCCCTTCCCCTGTGGGGCTGGGAAAGCATTGAGACATGGGGGTGTCTACCTGTGATGTGATATCACCACACTTCTGTGCCACCTTTGATTTTGAGCGCTGGTGTCCTTTGGTGTCACTCAGTCTGAGGGAGTTGAACACTCCTCACTTGGTCTGACTTGGCAATAATTGTCCTTGATGTTAGAAAAGATTCACTACATGAAAAAGAAAAATGCAACCTGAGATCAGGTTTACAAACAACAAAATGGAGACTGTCCTAAGCATGGAACCACGTCTCTGGCACTGCTGGGGCTAGTCAAGAGAGACCCATGGGAGCAGCCTCTGAGCGCTGTCCTGCCTCATGGGCTCTGTTCACATTCCCATGTCTCTGGCCTGGCGATTCCAGGCCTCCAGCCTGTACCTCAGCATGGTCGTTACCGCTCCTGTCACAAATATGTGGCCACAGGGACACTGGAAGAGACATTTCCAGGACCCCAACTTGCATACAGACTTGTCCAGGGGCTTTGGCTCACCCAGAGGGAAGCCACAGCCTCCTGATGAGCCATAGGCCCTCATGTCCTGCATCCCTCCTTCTCCTCCTCCCTTTCTTTCTTTCTTTTTTTTTTTTGAGTTGGAATCTCACTGTCGCCCAGACTGGAGTGCAGTGACCGCTCCCGGCCACTGCAGCCTCGACCTGCTGAGCTCCGGCGATCCTTCCGCCTCAGCCTTCCAAGTAGCTGGAACTACAGGCGCACGCTACCACGCCCGGTTG
>NW_007018955.1:157425-211155 GCF_000164805.1 Carlito syrichta
CCTTCCAAGTAGCTGGAACTACAGGCGCACGCTACCACGCCCGGTTGATTTTTGATTTATCGTAGAGATGAGGTTTCAGCAAGTTGCCCAGGTGGGTCTCGAACCCGCGGGCTCAGGCAATCCACTCACCTCAGCCTCCCAAAGGCGTGGGATTACAGGCTGAGCCACCGAGCCAGCCCTCCTCCCTTTCTCACCCCTCCTCCTCCACTTCTCCTTTCCCTCCCCTCTTCCCCTTCTTCCTCCTCCTCTTCCCTTTTTTCTCCTCCTCCTTCTCTTCCTCTTCTTCCCCCTCCTCCTGTTTCTCCTCTTCCTCTTCCACCTCCTCCTCTTCCTCCTCCTCACCCCCATAAAATATATTTGATTATTGCCAGTCCTTCTAGCTCCTCCCTTTCCTTCTCCTTCTCCTCTTCCTCCCCTTCCTCCGCTCCTTCTCTTCCACCACCTCCTCCTCCTCCCTTTCCTCTTCCCCTCCCCATTCTCCTCCTCTTTGAGCTCCTTTCCCTCCTCCTACCCTTCCTCCAGCTGCTACTCTCCCTCCTCCTTCTCCCTGACCTCGTCCTCCCCAACCTCACCTCCTTCAGTCTCTGCTCAACCTTTCCCATCAAGTGAAGCTTTCCCTAAGCACTCCACTTATTCTTTCAAAGTGAAGAAATCAATAGTAACAACAGTGACTTGACTTAATACTCAGAGTCCCCATGATGGTGAAATCTGAATTTCATCCTGCACGGCGACAGTATTTTCAATGAGCCAAGTTTAGCCCCAAGACAGGCAAAGGACAATAAAATCTAGTCAGGGGAGGAGAGGCTTTTTCCTCAGGGTGGCAAGGTGTCTTCCCTGGGCCACTGCACTAGTAGCTTCCAGCTCAGTTAAACTCATTGCTGGTCTAAGGGTCTGGGGTTGAGGGGATGTGAGTTGGGTGAGAGAGGATAGGACACAGAGTTTAAAGTTCAGATGATTTGTCACATGGGATTCATCAAATACTCAGAGAAATAAGCAACAAATGGTCCCATAAAGCGGTGTGGCTTATCAGTGAAGGATAGCAAAGCGATTTCACTTTGACCAGTTGCTGCAGAATTTAGCAAATTGCTAAATTGTAATTAGATCCTGCTTTGTTTCATTGGATCATCACAGTGACATTACTGCAAGATGATCTACCCAGAGTTCTGACAAAGTCCATTAAATTAATACAGTTCACATTCAAAGTCTCTTCATATTTCTGAGTTTCTCCTAGATAATGCAATCCTATGAAAGTCAAGGTGAACTGTTCCTAGCTTCGTGTGCATGTGGTTAGTGGAAACTGATTGTGACACATTATTAGGACCTAAATATCAGATTGTTGGCTTTAAAAATATATTTGATTATTGGCAGGTAGTGGCTGTTGAGGATAAAGGAGATTGTCTGGAGTTGATCTGTGTGGAATTCTGGGCCCAGAAGCAGATCTAGAGTGCAACTGCATCGGTATTAATTAAAAATTAAGGCCAGGAGCTGCGGTTCACTCCCGTAATCTCAGCACTTTAGGAGGTTGAGGCAGGAGGATTGTTTGTGCCCAGGAGTTTGAGATTAGCCTGGACAACACAGCAAAATCTCTTTAAAAAAAAAAAAAGAATTAGCGGGGCATGGTGGTGGGCATCTGTAGTCCCAGCTACTTGGGAAGCTGAGGCTGGAGGATTGCCTGAGTCCACTGCAGTTTGAGACTGCGGTAAGCTGCGATCATGCCACGGCACTTCAGCCTGGGTGACAGAGTGAGATCCCGACTCAACAAATACGTAAATAAAAGTAAAAAACTTCTTCTGATATTTGCTGACCTTTTGTTTCCTACATTAGCAGTAACATTAGAATTACTTGTTTTATGGTCTCCCTTTCATGAGTATAAAAGTACTTAGTTATTTACAACACCTGCTATGTTATTTAGATGATCATTAGGTCTTACATGCATATGAACAATGTATTTTAATTAAAGGATGAAAATAGGTGTCACCATTAGCAAACATAATGGGAAGGAAATTACAACTGTCTAGAAATGCACTCCAGAATGCCTTAGAAAATACTGGAGCCAATGATGGCTGACAAACTCAGTAAATTGCGTAAGGAAAATTCAGGAAGTTTATATTTTTCTGCTTTTAAAAATGGAAAGGGGGAAGCTTTTTGGAGTAAGTTTTCTTTTCCTCAGCTGCTCAATTTAGGCTTTAAAAGCAACATATTTTTGGTGTTGTTTTCAAACATCTGAACTCAATCTATGCACTTTATTCTGTAGTTCTTGATCCTATTTATATATCCTCATCCACCAAGTAATGTTGCATGCCGCAGGACAAAAGTAGATGTTTCATCTGATTTTTGTTCATTATTTCCTCCATACATTGTGAAAATAGCTGACAATTCACGGAGTTCTCGTTATTGCAACACTATCCTAAGTGTTTGCACGGATTAGCCATTTTAGTCCTCACATTAACCCCACAAGTATGTAGACGCTGGTAGCCCATTTTAGAGACGAAGAAGTAGACAGTGGGAGTGTTAAAAATCCTGCCAGTCATAAGGCTAGGGAGAGGAAGAGCCCAGAGAAAGCTTGAACCCAGGGTCCTTGGCCCCAGAACCACTGAGCCCTGGGGCTTTTCAAGTGTTGCACACCGGGCTCAAATCCAAAACCAAAGAAGCCTGCTGGTGCCCTCACGCCCAGGGTCAGGGGCCAGGTGATGTATTTCCCTCCCACACCCAGATTAGGGTTGAGGAATTTTCATGATCCTGCAATAGGAATGAGTGAGGGATGCAGAACTCTGACCAGACCCGACAGGAATGTAGCAGGTGGTCAGAGAGAGCCCAGAAACTGGAGGGTGAGCGCCAACTTGACCTACAGAAGAAGTCAGCCAGGACAGGACAGTGTTAGATGTTCTGTAAGTCTGTGTCTTGAAGATAACAGTGTCTACCTACTTGTGGGGTTATAGTGAGGACTTTACTCTTCTCATTTACCCCCGCTGCTCTGTGACTTTCGGTGAAACAAAGCAGCTTAAAAAGCTTAAGGGGACCATTGTAAAGGAATTATTCTGATCCAATATTAAAAGCATAAGGTAATGATTCTTTATCCAGGTAACACTGAAAGTCCTCCCTTAGCCATGAAAGCAGTATCCTAGTTTATCATTCAGAAGAAAAAACAAACACTTGGTTAGCTCACTCATAAGATGTGTGCATTTAACGTGTGTAACCGTATCAGTCATCCAAAGTGAGAAGGAGCACAAGTGTTAGATGTTTTCTGTATATATTCATTTACCACGTAATTCAGAGATTAGGGAACACTTCTGATTTGGGCACCTTGCCTTTCTCAGTTCAAAATAGTCTCATGATAATACTTTTTAAATGTCAGATTTTAGGATCTGCTTGTTTTTCTGTTTGTTGTGAATTAGCAACCATAAAAAAAAAAGCTGAAAAATGTTCAGACAAGTAGAATAGGTATCCCCCACAGTTATATCTCCTGGTCTTTCCACAAAATGTGTGATACTTAGGGGCTTGTCTTGCCCTCTTTCAGCTTACAAGATGACCTTCTTGCCCCTAACTGATGGTCTAGTGATGGACTGTTGAAATCACTCGCAGAAATACCCACAGGCCAGAAGCCTGCTTCCTACAGTCATCACTGGGAGTACTCAGACACCTAAAGCAAAGTGCCCTCCCCTCATGTGTGATCTGTGTGTAATAAGAATAGCTCCCAAGCCGGGCTCGGTGGCTCAGCCTGTAATCCCGCGCCTTTGGGAGGCTGAGGTGAGTGGATTGCCTGAGCCCGCGGGTTCGAGACCCGCCTGGGCAGCGAGATCTCATCTCTACAATAAATCAAAAAATTAGCCGGGCGTGGTAGCACATGCCTGTAATTCTGGCTACTTGGAAGGCTGAGGTGGAAGGATCGCCGGAGCCCAGCAGGTGGAGGCTGCGGTGGCCGGGAGCGGCCACTGCACTCCAGTCTGGGCGACAGAGTGGGACTCCAACTCAAAAAAAAAAAAGAATAACTCCCTTTTATCGTGCCTGTACCATGTGTGAGCCACTTTGCTAAGTCCTTTAGCTGACCATCTCCGTGAACCATCCCAGTAACCTTATAAAGTCACTTTTGTGATCATAATTCATAAGGAAACTGAGGAACAGAGTTTACATAATTTCTCCACAAGGAATTTCTTCAATTCCTTGAAGCTAAGGAATAGACCTAGATTTGATCCTGACCATGCCAGCTTCAGATTTATGCCTGAGCTTTCATTTAATCCCTTCCAGAATGTGTCTGGTTATGTCATGACATAGGCTTATGTTTTTTTCCTACTTATAATAATGTAACACAGCAAGTCTGTTGAACTTAGTCAAGGATGCAGCCAAGGCAGGTTTGCAGTGTGTCATGTGTTCCAGAAGATGCAGGTGTGACTTGGGGACGTGACATGCAGACTTGGTCACATGTGTAGACACTGCTGTCTTCTCAACTGCCAACACCTGCAGTTTGCCCTTTATGTATCAGGCAGAGAAACACAATCAAATGACATATTCTGGAAAAGTTTACACAGTGTAGTTGGACCTATTTACTATAGATGAATGCTTATCAATACTTATAGATGGTTCTAACATTGCCCATTGAGATTATTCTCTTAAAAAGTTATTCATCGGGGAGACACCCCTTATTAACAAGGATGCCTGAACGATGCACATTTGTATACCTCACCCTTAACTGTACCCCACAATTTTATAATAAAAAATATGTTTTAAAAAAGGTATTCATTCCCATTAGCAATTTTATTCCTAGTTAATATCCTACTTTGTGACTTCTCATTATTTTATAGGATTTAGTTTCTTGAATCACAGGCAGAGTGGGATAACCCATTAGTTACAATATGACAACGGCCCACCATGTAGCAGCTTTTCACTTTAGAGCTCTGATGTATCTCCAATGTCAGCAGACAGTAAAATTGCTCCCTAATCTAGAACCAGTACCCCTGGACCCCACACACAGAGCTTCTACACATGGACCCAGCACACTCAGGGGCAAGAGAGAGCATCTTGGGATATGTGCAGAGCAAAAACTGTGAATCAGAGCCAGGGCCTCCAGTCCTGAGATGTCTTCACTTAAGGCTCACTCAGGAGTGGCCTCCCATGGTAAATGGAAAATGGAATTAAAAATAAATGCTCAACTGAAGCAACAGATTATAAAACACTAATAGCTAATCATCACTGATGATCTCCTTTCTCCAGTGTGGTCTCTTGGAGCGCCAAGAACGCGGTGGGATGCTGATTGGATGAGCTGCATTTTGTCAGTGTTAAATGGAGAACCAGAAAAACCATCAACAATAGACACACAGACAACAAAACCTTGCTGTACAGTGTTTTAAAAGGGCATGTCGAGCAACCTTCCTCCACGGAAAAGCAGAAATTGCACATTTTATAAATTTCCCTTTTGTTCTTTTTCAGCCACCCCTGAGAACACATTTTCCTAACAAGTTGCATCTCCTGCGGATTGAACTAATTTTTTAAGCACTTTAGATGTTTTAAAGAAAAGTAATTTAACTATGAAAGAATTCAATGTAAAAATAAAATCTTTAGTGCCATCTGCTGGACACTTGCAATAAGTGAAAAGTAGGCTCATTTTTAAACCAAAGACCGAGAATGTTCTTAGATACAAACTGATAATTTGTTGAACTGTAGTAATTTTTAAAATTATTCAATAACATCTAAGTAAATTTCTGAATTACTGAGATGTTTAGAATATCTTTAAACATCTTTAACATGTATTTCTTTAAATATATTCTAAACATGTTTAGAATATCTCTGAAACAATGTATGTTTATGCTGCGTACAAGACACTGTGATCATTTTTTTAAAAACATATAATAATATGCACATCTGTGAGTCATAAAATTGGTTTTATATATAACATAATATTTAAAAATTTTTCAGCATATGTTCATATAGTGTCTCAAATTTTGCATTTCTGCTTAAAATCTAGTTGTGTGATAATTATTTTAAGAAGTGAGATGAAAGATCTATGAAAGATCATTTTCAAGTATATTCCTACTGAGTGCAGTCTCTGCCACAGGGTGGTCCCTGGATAATCTGCTCCAAAATTGCCCAGATTGACTGCTAAAAAAGTAGATTCCTGAATTTATCCCAAACCTGCTGAATCAGAAGCTCTGCAGATTTGTCCCAGAATTTACGTTTTAACAAGCCTCTTAGATAATTCTGATGCATATTACTTTTGAGAACACCAGGGAAACACCCTTCACAAAGCAATAATTTTCCATTCCTTCAGCCATAATTAAAATGAATATTCTGAAGATGAACTGGTGTAGTGGAGGTTGGAAATAGACGACCTGATTCTCACAAAACATTTTCCAACCTTGCATAAGTCACATAAAGCATGGCCTTATGCTTTCTCATCTGCAGAATGGGGAAATTGTACCCACTGATTTCTGGAGTTCCTCCTGTGTCCTTTTTCTCCTATATATTTTTGTTTAGCCCTGGGTTTGAAAACCTTTCTTTATCTTATCTCACTCTGAGCATAGTGTTAAAATGGTGTCAGGGTATTGAGCCTCAAGTTCTGGCAAAGAAGGGGAGGCCTTGGTTTCATGCCCATACAACTTGTTGCTTAAGTTTCAGGAACGACTCAGGAGGGTTGGCGCAGACAAGGAAAGGCCTGGTCTAGAATGATTCATATTCATATTATATTATATTATATGTGCTATATGTAGGATGCCATGCTATATGTAGCATACTGTTGGAACTGAGTGAAAAACTAGCCTAAGTAAACTTAGATGAACAGATATTGATAAGGGAAAGTTCTAACAATACCTGCTAAGGATAAAAGTACAAAAGAAAGTTCAGGGCTGAAGGGACAATGCATTGCTGTCAAAGTGATTTCCTGATTTCCAAACTGCAGTTGCAGTTGCAATCAGTTCCTCTTGCAGGGTACTGTATGCCTGACACCTGTGAGAAACCTGTATTTAAAATAAAAATATATGGAGACTATCATATAAAAGGCTGGCAAAAATATAATTAACATATGTTAAACAAGACCAGTCATTCCTTTAAGTAATGAAAGAAAACTATGGTAAGCCTTCCTTAATTTGTAAATAGAGCCTAAAAGTTACACTTTGTTGCACAAAATAAAGTTTCACTTTTATGATTATATTACATTAGCTTCCCAAAGTATAATCTCCATGCTCCATGTACAAAGAAAAGAAAAGGACCATTTTCTGATATTTATTTAAAAACCTTAATAAAACAACTGAAACTCGGTATCTTCTTATGCTATTTTCTTTGTATCCTTAAAGCCTCCAGGAGTGTCTGTTACAAGATGGACCTCAGTCTGTGTTTGTGAGTTGATGTTTGGAAATTTTGCTGTGTTTGATAACTGGTGAGAAAGTTCCCCATGATAGTGGCCCCAAATGCGTGAGAGGCACGTGGGTGAGTGTGCTGCTGGCATGAGTGTGTGGAGCCTTGCACCCAGGCCCAGAACTGAGCCACCCCAGATATGATGCTTGAGGAGTGGGTTGACATAGGCACTTTGACGTGTTGGGAAGAGGACCAGGTGCAGGAAAGATGCTCTAGAGGAAGGGAGCCTGTGGCAGGAAGCCTGAGTAGAAGCCCATGAGGTGGTCCACGCTGGGAGTAAGGGGCATCTTCCTTCACAGAGATGGGTCTGGGTTGTGCACTGAGTCACTGCAGACAGAAGGATGTGTTTGCTTGTATGGTTGTGGATGTGCCTTGGCTCTGAAACCAAGTTCCACCTTGGTCTTCCTGTCCTTGAAGCTTTTTTTTACTAGATACAATGTACCGGACAGACACAAGCACCTGCAAGTATCAAGGGACTTAAAAAAACTTTGTGGAAAAATGACATTACAGGGTAAAGCTAAAAAATTATAAACTTAATTTTTCAACATAAGCTCCATCAAGGTTAAGATACTTTGTAAGCAATGACACCAGTCCAGCCCTGAAGAACTGTGGGTCTTGGGAATGTACTCACGTCATAGGTGTCTTTTTTATATTATGAACTGAAGAAAAATGAGTGCCCTTCACAGATTTTTTAACATTAGGAAATTAAAAGAAGTCAGAAGGAACCAACCAGGAAATTGTTTTCTTTAGTAGAAGCAATATGATTTCCGATGCTAAACTAAACTAAGTTATGTGCTGGTGTTTGGATGTTTGCTTTAATTGTTGGAATTAAATTGTTGGACATCTAAGAATTCCCCATTAAAACATTCACAAACTTGACCTTGTTTAATGAGAGGAACGGGCAGGAGCTTATCGTGGTGGAGAAGCACTCTCTGGGGATGCTGTCCCAGATGTGTTTTTTCGGCTCAAGCTTTGGCTAACTTTCTTAAACATTCTCATGACAGGCAGATATTATCACTCTTTGGCCTTCCAGAAGGTCAACAAGCAAAATGCCTTGAGCAATCCCAAAGCCTGTTCCCATGAATAAGGTTTTGTCTCAGTGGTGAGTGCCCTGCCTGTATATATGATACAAAAAATTCCTGAAAAGTTTGCCAACACCCATACCACAGAATGCTCTGTGTTACAAATCAAGTTTATAGGGAAACTTTTTTCTTACCTAGATTTCTCCTTCTCATTTACATTTACCTAAATAGATTTGATTCAGTGGTTGACATGATAAATATTTATTTATGTACTCCCTCTATAATTAGAGTTCATTTTTGTTTATTTATTAGAGGTCTTTCCTTGCTCCCATTTTTTAATAACTGTTTTCTTTAGTAGAAGCAATCAGATTTCCAATGCTAAACTAAACTAAGTTATGTGCTGGTGTTTGGATGTTTGCTTTAATTATGGAAATTAAATAGAAAAAGTGTCCACTGGCAAAGCAGAGAGAAGAATTGAGGATTTCAAAAGTAATCATTAAAGTTCTGCTTAAGAGCTATTTGATGATAGAAGGAAAGCATAATGAAATATCCATACCTCAAACACCACAATGCTTGGACCTGACTTAATTGACTTTGTTCCCAGGGAGTACCAGTTGTCACAGCTGTCATAGATGGAGAGTGCCCAGCCAGCTGCCTGAGTAAACAGGAGAATCTATGTGCTCTGTGTCCCAGTGGATACCCGAGTCCAGCAAACTCGTTCAGACACAGTTTGATCAGGCATTTCCCAGGAGTTTCTCTCTTGTAGAAACAGCCAATGACTACTGGCTGGACTTAGCACATCTTTCTCAGTCCCCATACTGGAGGTTCATTGGATGTCAGAGTGTTCTACTCAGAAAAGCAAAAGCTTCTATTGTAGCAATTTGAGGCTGATGGTGTTGAACTGATGAAGAGGGAATCTTACTCAGTGTGAACTTTTTTCTGGGAAATGACTTGCCTCAGCCACAGTGTTGTCCCACCACCAGCAGTTACCCACAAAGAGGGGGTGGCAGCAACCCTCTTCCACGTGACCTGAGACCAAGAACCACTAGAGCAGGTAAAAATCTTCATGTGTGAAGGATGTGGCTTAAAACTCTAAATGTGATGTGGCAGGACTAGCAAGCGCAAATGTAATGGAGAAGGTGCTGTTCTGTGGACTGTGTTACATCAGATGCTTTTATTTTATATATATATATTTTTTTTTTTTTTTTTTTTGAGTTGGAGTCTCACTCTGTCGCCCAGACTGGAGTGCAGTGGCCGCTCCCGGCCACCGCAGCCTCGACCTGCTGGACTCCGGCAATCCTTCCACCTCAGCCTTCCAAGTAGCCGGAATTACAGGCATGTGCTACCACGCCTGGCTGATTCTTTGATTTATTGTAGAGATGAGGTCTCGTTGCCCAGTCGGGTCTTGAACCCGCGGGCTCAGGCAATCCACTCACCTCAGACTCCCAAAGGCGCAGGATTACAGGCTGAGCCACCGAGCCCGGCTTATATTTTTTATTTTAAAGTTGTGGGGTACAGTTAAGGGTTAAGTATACAAATATTCATGGTGCAGGTACCCTTGTTGATGAGGTGTGCCCCTGTTTCCCCAGACAGATATTGACTACAGTTAATCCCACCTCCCTTCCCCTCCCTGCCCCCCCATCATAGTTTCCCGCCACTGTCAATCCTTTTCTTATATTATTACAGTAGTTGTTCAAGGTCCACTTATGAGTGAGAACATGTGATGCTCAGTTCTTTGTTTCTGGGAGAGATCACTCAGTATTACTAAAATTTTATTTTTATTTATTTTAAAGATTTGGGGTACAATTCAAGATTAGGTAGATAAGGAGCCATTGTATAGGTAAACTTTGGTTCTCCCTTTGGTCCCCACTTCACCTGGTTTGAGAACATTAGATGATGCCACATAGGTGGGCAAAGGAAGGCATGTTGTGGAAGGCAAAGAGCCCAGCAATGTCATCATTTCCAAAGTATCACTGTGCTCAGAGAGTGGGTCTTGGGGTCAGTTTACTGTAAAAAACTATTTGTTGAATTGTATTCAATGTTTAACTTAGAAATATCAGAGTTCATTATATACGGTTAGGCTAAATGTTTTGTGCAATTTTTGCTTCAGTTGTATGCATACATGACTGTGGTTGTAAAGTGTTGCACTCCCAGAAGAAATATTTTTAAAGCTATTTGTCTAAAAGAAGGAGAGGTGTGGAATAAACACACACATTCCATTGCTGGGGACAGACAGTGCATGTAGAGATTGTAGATGCAAAGCCCAGGCTAGTAAATAAGCCCACACAGGTAGGACATGTGCTCACATGCTTCTTACATCTGAAGGTGGGATTAGTGGGGAAACGGCTTTGCATAATTTGCTTGATGGTCACTCTTCCACTTTTTCAGGAGATTCTCCTTGTTCTGTGTGTGGGCTTTTGCTTCTCTCTCCATCGTTGACTTGGTGCTGCCATTTCTCTCTGCTCAGGAGGCTGCATCAACAGTTTGAAAGCTACAAGGAGCAAGTGAGGAAGATAGGGGAGGAGGCACGGCGGTACCAGGGAGAGCACAAGGACGACGCCCCCACCTGTGGCATCTGTCACAAGACCAAGTTTGCAGACGGCTGCGGCCACCTCTGCTCCTACTGCCGCACCAAGTTCTGTGCCCGCTGCGGGGGCCGTGTGTCTCTGCGGTCTAACAACGTGAGTGACCCCCGCACGTGGGCGCTGGGACTGCAGAACCTGAGGTCTGACAGCTCGTGCATGCTAACAGCACTTGAGTGCACAGACACACACAGGACCGGCCCATCTGCTCGAGTTTCCATGAGGCTCATAGCATGGAAGAGCGAGGAAATCATTTATCACAAGACATTTTGCATGCGTGTATCTTCACAGATGAGTTCCGGCCAAAAGCCAGCCGTAGACTATCTGTGAGAGTGTGTTGGTTTCTTGAAGCATGTCATAAATGCAGATTTAGTATCATCATGAATTATGAAACTCTTGAAAGTTATGACCTATTCTTGTAAAACTAAATTCCTGCAGCACTCGTTTTCAGATTGCGTGCAGGTGAAGTGCAGGTTAAGGTGTATGTCGCATTCAAGATGGCCTCTGTGAGTCACTGCAAATTTACTAGCATATCAGAAAAACAGAGTGCCCAGCCTCTCTCAAGTACACTCTGGAGATTTGTGCTTCTCATTTCCTTCTCTAGAAGATGTATTTTCACGTGACTCAGTTTCCCTGTTTGGCATAAGTGGGACCTAGTCTTCTGTTATGCTAGTACTTTAAATAAACACGGTTTTTGGAGCCTTAAGATGCCTCTATAGTATGGCCCAGTATTATTATTTATGAAATACTAAAATAATCTAATAAATATTTAGTTTAAAATTTATTTAATGTTCTTTATCATATTCTCTACATTAATACTGTAGAATTATTTATAGCAAAATCTTGGTGAGTTTTCTTTGATATAGATCTGTTGCATAATGTAGATCAGTTACAATTATCATACAGCTAAAGAACTCTCTTTAAAGAATTTCTCTTTTTATCTAATTATGAATAGAATTTAATATAATATGAAGCCATAATTTAAAATAACATAAAAGCTTTTTAAGCCCTCTTGATAGTTTTTTAGTCCAGAAAATCACACTTAAAATTAAAACAAATCTCCCAATTGACATTGTATTCTTTAGTAGTCTAGTTGAATTGTAAGTTGGATATTCTAAATGACATGAAGGCACTGAGTATAATCAATACATCTTATAAGATGAAACTTTTATTATCTCTGCAGCTTTAGGAAAATAATGAACTTCTCCGAACAACAGTTTCTTTATCGGGGAAACTGGATAGTAACACTTACCTTGTAGCATTGTTATGAGAATTAAATAAAAATAATGAAAATTAGACATTTATGATATGTATATTTAATCTTTCTTTAGGTTCCATTCTTATGATGACATAGTCTTGTTTTCTCTCCTAAAAGTGATTTGTTACAGTAAATCCTCAGATGCTACTGGGTAACCTTTCTAGAACAGGTTTGAGCATTAGAAAAGACACAAGCTCTGTTTGTTAATATTCCCATCTTTTGTGTTCTTAAATACATTATTTGGGATTAAATTCTCATGAGTGAAATTGGAGGTGATATTAATGATGTGTACCAACCCACGAGGTGAGGGCCTTGTTCAGACTGAATCCTGCTGCCCGGGAGCGGGAAGGGGCAAGTCAGTTGAGTGTCGGTGGTGGCCAGGCCCAGAGTTGTGGGTGCTTTCAACCTCCATAATGAATTCCAGGCAAGTCAACAGTACAGTCAATGATTGACATATGAAATTCATCAGGTCAAACTCAGGTTCTATAGGGTGAAGGTGTTTAAAGAAAACTGGCCTAGTAGGCACTTGGGCTTTGGAGAGGGCACTGAAGTCCACTGTGGCTCATCCATCCTTACTAAACCCTTCCAACCTTGGAAAAATATCTAATGGAACAAACCAAAAGAAAACACAACTGAAGATATTTCAATTTGGGCATAACACTGTATGATGTTTAGATGTTAATCACCTTCAACGTCCTCTCCATTTTTTGTAATACACCCATTGAAACATTTTTTCCACTGCTCAAAATAGTTTTTGAACTCCTCGATTTTGCAGCCTTTTCATGCTTCTGCTATTTTTTGTTTCACCTCTCACACATCTGCAAAACATTTCCCTTTAAGGACCTTTTTCATCAGGGGAACAAAAATGTTTCTTAGGGTGAGATTGGGTGATTAGAGAGGGTGGGGCATAGGAGTCTTGCTGTTTTTTGGTCAACAACTGCTGAACACTCAGCATGGTATGGGTAGGTGTGCTAATAAATCACCCATCATGAAATGGGCAAACACACTGAAAGAATCTCAACAAAAAAAAAATCACTGATGCCTAATGCAGCCTCTCACAACAACACTAGCTGGTACACTGATGCCAGATGGGTTCCTAGAACACTTACCTAGTAGAGGAAGCCTGGACTACAAGAGGCCTGCCCTCCAAAAGATAATTCTGTTTTGTTGGGGGTCCCGCCTCACATAAAAGTTATTTTTTTTCCTATAACATAAATGTTGAAATGTGCATCACAAATAAATAGTTTGAGAAACAATTTATGGCTAAAATAGTTAACATTCCTTTTCTCGTTTTTATTTATTATGAGCAGTTCCCATTAGATTTTTCAAATTGTGGCTATAAATATTTTAAAAGTAATTTGATAAAATTATTCATAAATCATATATGCATTTTAATAAAATGTACCTTTTCAATACTAGGTAGACTACATGTGGCAGTGAATTAACCTTTCTTTCTGAAGAATATTCTAAATCTTGATTTGCTAATCCAAGTTCTAAACATTTGGGAAATGATTGTGCCGGATTCTGGTGTCTGATATACACAGCAGGACCTAAGTGTGCATTTCAATGAGAAACAGAACAATATCTAGTTTTAGGAAGAGCAGACATTTGCTTTTATAGATATCTGTATTTAACACTTGAAGAAATAAACAATGGTTTGTTTTTAAAACCAATGTTTTCATATGGCTAATTTTTGCTTTTTCTTCTTCTTTTTCTTCTTTGCTTCCTTGGACGCCTTCCCAAAGGAGGACAAAGTGGTTAGAATCCATGCTTTCTTTTTTCTATAATTTGTTGTGGTATTGTGGTGAACTTTGTTAAAGTGAATGTTGCACCGAGCATTGCCAAACACTGTATTTCACAAAGAAGCTGTATGTTAGAAAGAGCTCATTCCAGTTCTCATGAAAATAAGATAGGAACAGCTAGGAAAGTACAGAATTTGATATTCACAGGTAAGGTCAGGATAGCGTGAGCTCATGAGGACAGTGAAATCTTAGTCTACTTTATTCAATTGTGACATAGTCTTCCTGAGTCAGTTTTGACAATTATTCCTTCTTCTCTTAGGAACAATACACCCTCAGGGCTCTCCTTTGCTTAGCACACAGAGGTGCCCAGGCAGGTCATTTGGAAGTTTATTGTAGAAGGAATGGAAGGTGCTTAGTAAAGATAATGGATCAATCAGGAGCTCAAACATTGGCATTTTTCTACAGAGTACAAGCAGCAGAGTTGTCATTTTGAACCGCATTTTGCTCTTTCCTTCTCCATCTTGCATAGAAATAGTTGCCTACCAGAGTGAAAGGTCACTTTCCACTCTCATAGCTGTGGGAGCCACAGAGGCTGTTTTTCCCTGGGAAGATCACTGAAGAGGAACTTGCTGTCAGACCCTCCTCCACATACATACCACACACCTTCTTTGGTGTGAATTTACAACTTCCTCATAGCTCATTTATCTCCCAATGTGAGGCTGGGGCAATGAGTGTTTGGGTTCAATATATCAACTCAGCTGCCTTTCTCCAATTTTTTTAAAGCTTGACTGATGTACTGTAGTGCATAATTAGCAAGCATGACATTAAGTTGAACATTAATCTGTGTTTTTAGACTTGGTGCTAGTTTATGTTAACCAATGTTCTCTATAAATCAGGTTTAAAAAGTATATAGGGTAGTATGTTTTCATTAATTTTTGCCTTATATTGATAGCATGTGAAATCACATTAGGGGATATTATTTTAATGAATAATATACTATATTTTAAAATACATAACTAGAATATACCTGTGGTTTTATGAATATTATTACTTTGGATGAATCTACATTTGAAATGTGGATAATTTTAAGTTCTTTTAAAAAATAAAAGTGTAAGTAAATGATAATTCTGGTGTTGTGCAGACTGGGTGGTAAGATTAGGAGAGTCCTGCAGGGCTGACCAGATTCTCTGGCCCTCAGACAGCACTTCCCATATGGTAAGTGATTTGTGGTTATTACGATCACAGCATTAGGAGAATACAGGTGGATTTGGTGGTCCTCAGACTAAAGACAGAGTGGAAAGATCTGCAAAATGGGATCACTTTCAGCCATTATCTTCACTTTGATTAGACTGCATATGTCTACCACTTTATTATAAGCACTTTGTCATTACAAACGTTTTTTAGCCTACTGATACAGTTGAGTGAATTTCTTTTCTAGTCAAGAAAAACTGAAGCCAGATTTTTGTCTTAATCACACTGAGGTCAATAACTGAGTATCACACTCACTATTTCATTGCCAGTCCTCTTTCTATCCCTCTCAGCTCTTCTAGTTTTGGTAAAGAAGGTATAATTTGTGTGTGTGTGTGTGTGTGTGTGTGTGTGTGTGTGTGTGTGTGTGTGTGTGTGTATACACACGTGCACGTATGTGTGTGTGTGTGTGTGTATACACACGTGCACGTATGTGTGTGTGTGGTACTGGTTTGAGTGGAAAGAGATGAGAAATGAGGGTGAATAAAGCTTTTCTAAAAGCAATCTTCATCATGATCAATATAATAATGAATTCTATTTGGTCCGGTAAACTGGCAGAGAAATGGGATTAAAATACTCGTGTATGTCATATGAAGTCCTAAGGATAGCTAATGTATAAAAATTTTCTTTAGTAAGTTCAGCAAAAAGCATTAATTGTCAAATTTTTCATTCTGGCAGTATTTATTTATAACTTCACCTTTGGCCTAAATCTCATCTAATAATAACTTGGAAGATCTTGTATTTACTTATAAAGGAAATGGCTGTCATAAAAATCACTTTGCAATGGGCATATGTAATGGTTTATAATAGAAAATTATTTTGTGCTTACTCTCGTTGGTAAAATTATTATTATATGTATTCCATCAAAAGCCCTCTTCTAAATCTAAATTTATGGGGATATTGTAAAATTCCCCATAGTGTATTTAAGTTGCTTCTATCTCTGTTTTCTATTTGGTGGCAGAGGATTAAATTTAGATGACTCCCTTGATGACACTTGTACTTTGGTGGTACTATGACAGCTGGATTAAATCCTCTAAATTCAATTCCCTTGGGATTTTCTATACATTTTCATTAGTATTTATTTATTTACCTATATTTTGGTTGGAAGTGTTGATTTAGGAATACAGCAACTTAAAGTAAACTTGCCACGTTGCTACTTTCTCTCTGTTTTTCACCAAAAAAGTGTCATCTTTTATAAGTTAGGAATATTTTACAATATGTATTAGTATTATTCTGAAAAACAAAACCTTACCATTGTCTTACTCTTTCACATACCTACCTTTTAAACATCATGTGTTAGCATGTATTTGTATCAAAATAGTATAGTAATTATAAGGCACTACATTTACAAAGTCACAATCCTTTAAACTGTCTTTTCATAACTCTCCATTGGTGTTTATGTTTAAACATCGTGACAAATGATGTTTATTAAACAAATATGTTTTAATAGAAAAAAACTTATAAAAGCTGGGAGTAGCTGGAAGGGGAACAGTGTCCACCAAGGATGAAGCTGACCTGGTAATAACTCGTCACTTGTGGGATGGCAGACTCCTAACAGAATAAGAAATTCTGCCCTCACGGAATCTACACTTAAATGCCAAAGAGACAGGTTTTTTTTCCTTCACACGCTAAAATTAAATAAAGGGAAGCAAGTCAGCAGAATCACAATGGTTTTACAGAATGATTTACATGATTACATTAAATATTTATTCTTATTATGAAAAATCTTCTCCAAATTATCCATATTTAGCCTATGATATGATGAAAAACATGTTCATAATTTGCAACCTGCATGCTTCTGAAAAAATCATTTGAGAGTTTGCACGGACCCACTTATATATTTTCTCTTTCTTATTTTCTCTTTCTTTCTTTCTCTTTCTTTCTTTCTCTTTCTTTCTTTCTTTCTTTCTTTCTTTCTTTCTTTCTTTCTTCCTTCTGTTTATTTTGTTTGTTTGTTTTTTAACTTTTAAAATTTTACAGCTACATGAAAAAATGTTCAGTCTCAGTTTCTTTCTTTTTTTATAAAAATGATTTCCTCTGTCTGAAGTTCTCTAGAGTTTCTTCCCAGAAAGATAATATAGGCCCATCTATCTATAAATACAGATAAATGTATCAGTAAAGGAGATGTTAGAATATAGCAAGAGTATAACTTCCATTTTGCAACTTGGTTGATTAGCTTTCTGCAGTTGTCTTGTCTGGTTTTGCTTTGCTTATCCCAGAGGAGAGTAAAACAGCAAATTACGTGTAGAAATCACATGGAAAGAAAGAGAGCAAGGGAGAGAAGGAGGTTCCAGGCTGTCTTTAAACACCCAGCTCTTGTGTGAACTAGTAGAGCAAGACTTCACTCATTACCAAGGAGAGGGCACCAAGCCCTTCATGAGGGATCTACCCCCATGACTCAGTCACCTCTCATCAGGACCCATCTCCCACATTGGGGACCACATTTCAACATGAGACTTGGAACATCCAAACCATATCAAAGTATTATAAGTTCGGTCTCCTTCTTTTCTGAGAATTCTTTATTTCTCCAAATTAGAATTATATATGTACTTATTAATCTATTTAAGCCAAGAAAGGAACTCTATAAATTTTAAAATAACTTGGAATTTAATATCTGTCTGTCTGGACTAACTATACCTAGGATGCAAACAAAGTGAAAGATTTTTATGACCAATTGAAAAGATTATTTTTTAAAGACACTTCAGTCTCTGTGTTGATTTTAGACCTATGTCAGAGAGGCAAAGCTAAAGCTGCCTCTCTGACATGGGTCTAAAATCAACACAGAGACTGAAGTGTATTCTTTAAAAGACAGTTTTTTCATGGTGCACAATATATTTTCTCTAGTGATGTGAGCTTTTGCTGGCCTGCAAACCAATCACATAAAGACTAACAGTCAAATTTTGTCATCTGCCACCCAACTTTCCATGTGCCCTTGATATATGCCATACAGTAAATTTCATTAGCAGGTAGGGCTCCTATGATTGCTGCCAATAGTGGGGAATATATTACATTCAGAAGCCTTTTTGTCTGATATTATCAGTATCAATCCAGATCTCTTATTGTTGCTATTTACGGCATATTTTTCTATACTTTAAATTACATCTTATTGTTATCTAAGAATCTAAAATGTGTCTCCTGTAGACCGTATAGCATACACTGGGTCTTGTTGTTGTCTTATTTTTGTTTTTATATGGTTTTACAGTCACTGCCCTTTGATTACATTCTTCAATTCATTTATATTTAATGTTATTATTTTCACTATTTTGTCTCCCATTTAATATTTTGTTTTTAGTATCTCATTTTTTGTTTATACATTATTTCTTTACTGTTTTCTTTTGCATTGAGTAATTTTCTAGTCATATTTTAGTTATTTCAGTGATTTTTATTGCTATATTTTCTGAGTGATTTTCTTAATAGCTTTAGAGTTTTCAACATGTATCTTAACTTGTCAACATCTGCTTTACATTACACTACCTTAAGTGCAGTTGTAGATATAAATATTAATTATATAGTACTCTATTCCCCTTCCCTCCTTTGCTGTGCTATTTTCCTTATATGTATGTCTATATATTTTACAAATGCAATAATACATTGTTATAATTATTACTGTATATAATTTCATTTATTTTAAAGGAGTTGATAAGATAAATGGGAGCAAGTATATATTTTTAGGGTCTTGTTTTAACACTTTTATTTCCTACTTCTGGTTTTCTTCATTTGCTCCTAAGGATTTGAGTTACCATATGTTGTCATTTCTTTACTCCAACACAACATTATTTCCACCTACTTCCTTTGTGCTGTTATTGTCAAATGCATTCCACTTCTATATGTTACAGACTCAACAATGCAATTATGTTAATATTGTTTGGTACAATTCTTAAAAATCACCTCAGAGAAAAAAGGAGAAGTATGAAGTTATACTTTTATATTTACCTGTATGAAGATCTTTACCAGCATTCTTTATTTTATTTTTTTTCTTGTGGTTTCATATTGGTTGGAGTAACTGTCAACTTCAAGAAACTTCTTTCAGTATTTCTTCTTCTTCTCCTCCTCCTCCTCCTCCTCCTTCTTCTTCTTCTGAAGCAGTATTTATTGAGAGGACAGAAAAGTTCCCACAGTGGGAGGGTACACAAAAGGGTTGCCTCTAGAATTTCTTTAAGGTGGGTCATCTAGCAATGAATTCTATCAGCTTTCATTTATTTTGGAATGTCTTTATTTCACTTTTGTTTTTGAAACAGAGTTTTGCTGGATGTAGGATTTGAGGCTGACTTTTTCTTTCTTTTTTTCTGCACATTGACTGTCCTTCCACTGCCTTTTGACCTCCATTGTTCTCGAAAAGAAATCAATTATTTGTCTTGACTGAGAGTCTTTTGTAGGTGATGAGTTGATTTTTATCACACTGCTTTTAAGAACGTCTCTCCTTTGTCTTTCAGCATTCACTATGATCCGCATGTTTCTAGGTGTATTTTCTTTGTGTTCCTACCACTGAGAGTTAATTGAGCATCTTTGATGTGTAGAATAATGTTTTCCATCAAATTTGAAAAGTTTTCAGTGATCCTCACCTCCAATCCTGAGGCTTGTTTTTGTTTGCTTCATGGTTGTTTAGTTAGCCAGCTGCACTATTTTAGTGAAGTATGTTTCTTCTGTAGTATGCAGTATCTGCTGTTACTTCTCATGGGTAACTGTGGGCTGCACACATCACTCTATCCCCCCCATCAAGGAAAACTGTTTTTAACCAGCCTGTCTTTGATAGTCTTTCCCTTTCCATGATTTGATTCCACTGTTAAGTTTCTAGCTATTCTGTCCCTATTAGTATCACACCAGTTGTTAGCCCTCACTAATTGTTTAGCTGATTACATTATTGCTTTCAATAATGCCATGGTGTTTAAATTATTCTGTGCTCTGATCCAAAAATGTTGATAGTCTTACCCCCTCAGGCAGATACTGTAGCCCTTGTCTGGGAATCAGGAAGAGAGAGAGCCCATGCTCTTGGTTACACCCACCTGGAATAGAACTTCCATTTTGTTGAGTTTGCAGAGGAGAAGAAAGGGAGTTGGTTATGGTTCCAGTGCCACAGACACTTGAATAAATGTTTCTTCACTTGTTATATGCCCTTTGAACAATTCAGACACTTTAAATGCCCATTTTTTAAAAAACAATTTTTATCAGTTATGATTGATTTTCTGGGACAGAGGTCAGCAGAACTCCTCACATTACTATTCTCAATGAGCTACTCAGATAGACTCTTTGTAGTTCTGTGTCAATTCATACATTTACTTATTCATTCCTTTATTTAATTTATATTCACTTATTTTTCCATTTGTAGATTTTCTCCCATCAGTAGTCTTATGTATAATTATTTTTCTTTCAAAATTGCTATCACAATCTTTTTATAAATGCATTTTTCATAGGGATTCATGTTAACATTCCCTTTTTCTGTCTATTTTAACATAAAAGTTATTTGGTATTCAAGAAAAATCAATTGCATTTTATCACTAAATTTACTTTTCTTTAACTAAGCAGCCACCAACATTAATTATTATAATTAAGAGCAAAGTCTTTTGTTTGGGTAACATGAACTTGATCATTTATTCATTCATTCAGGAACTTACAATTCATTTTGTCATGATTATGTCAGGTTGAATGATTGATATAAAATGTATATATTAAGTTTTTTCTTTCACAGCTTATTGTTTAATAAATTCAGCTTAAAAGTGTGTACTACATTTATGTGTGTTGTATAAATTTAGTTCTATTTTGATGCTACCTGTTAGTGTACAGGATGACAATTGTTCAATAGTTCAGTCAACTCCTCTACTCAAAACTTTTAATGCCAAACTATCATGTGTCCATTTGTTTATGAATCTCAAATACTAGACCATGACCATTCTTCACATGCCAATTATTAAAGCAGTTTTGATGATATTTTTTAAACTTTGTAAAATATGTTCAACATTTTTTAGAGTAGCTATGTGGGTACTTTTAGAACTTTAAAAATATATTATAAATCTTGTTGCCATAACCTGAATCTAGATCTTAAGGAGTCCTTGTTTATATCTCCTGCCTAATTATGGTGCTTAATAAATAAAATTATTCATTGGACAATTTATTTTTTTGTTAAGTATATGCAGTAGGGATTTTTTTCATACATAAACTTGAAAAGCAAATATTTTGTTTTCAGAATTTCATTTGAATTGCTTTATAATGGTGGAAAAATAATTTTTGTGCATTTAATTTATGAACATTTTTGTTGTAAAAGGTTTAATTTTTATAAAAATTAAGTGTTTTTAATGGACCAATAAACTGCTATTACAGCAAATTAAATGGGTAAAAGTAGAAAACTAAATCTTTCATGGAGTAAATATTATGCTTTGATTCTTCAGTTACTTCTAGTGAGTTTGAAAGTATCTATGTCTTTTAAACTACATGGAACCGCAGAAGAACAACAACGTCAGTCATTGAGCCAAGTGTACAGTTGTAATATTTTTTGTACAAGCTAAACCAGGCATGGCAATCACGAGAAGACGGTGCATTTGATGGACAGTATCACAGGAGGTCTCTAGGAGGCAGTAAGTCTAGCCTTAGGTCAGTAGTTGGGTCACATGATCACTAAGAATTCTTGTTTACTCAAATTTTTTGACATTTTTAGTGTTTTGTTTGTTGACTTTTTTCTTTTACTTTTAGGTGTAATTAAAAACCTTACTTCTTATTAAAATTACTTCGTTAATTTGTGTGTCAGGCTAGTACACAATTATTTGTCATAAGACTATATCTACTAAAATCTATATATTTTAGTTCTTAAAATTTACCATTGCTAGATGTACCTAAATTGTTAGAGAAACATTTGAGGACTCTTGTAGGAGAGACTTATGCATCAATTGCAGATTGACTTCTGTTATCAGCTAACAATAACTACTAACTTCCTATATAATATCTTTATTTTTTATACTTCTATATCTATTTTTAGTGTCAAACTATTTCTGTTCCATCCTTTTCCAACTGATATAGAGCTGTTTACCAAAGGGCAAGTGGAACTCAGGGATTGGTTTCCTGGAAGAAAATTTTTTCATAGAGGGGTAAGCATGGGGGGGAGTAGGGGGTGGGGGTGGGGAATATGGTTTTCCATAGGAAAACTAGATCCCGGCATGCATAGTTCACAATAGGGTTCATGTTCCTATGGAAATCTAATGCCTCCACTGATCTAACAGGAGGAGGAGCTCCTATTCCAACTGCTAACCGCCTGCTGCTCTGAGGCCCATGTACTGCTCTATATAGAGTGTTCCTGAGAGTCCTAGGCAAAGTCAACTCTTTTGGCACTGTTAGACTTCATTATAAGACATTCCACTTTGACCCATGAGGTTCTTGCCAGTATGAAGAGAATAAATACACCCTTGAATAATCAATGAAGAACACATGATCTGACATACAATGTAGTTCCAATATGAGATAAGAAATAGGTTTGCTTCAACTCTGACATTTTATATGCATACAAAATGTGCCTGTCAGTAGCTGCAGCAAATCATTCCTAGAAGCTAACGTTTATGAGGTATATCTTTCTCAAACACTAGATCACGAGGTCTAATTTCTGTATAGTTTGTGGCCATGATTCCACAATGGCCTCAGCGTTTGCTGGGGTCAGCCCAGTTCTGCCGTTTTTAATTGTTCCTCTTAGGCAACATCATCACCACTGAACTTCTCTAAGAAACAAAGCAACACTGTCACCTGACTTGATATTTTATTTCCATTATCTACTGGGGCTTTAGGCACTCGTGTTTCTTTAAGAGTTTCTCTTCCCATGAAGTTTGAGGAATCAAAAGACTATCCTCCTACCCTTATTGTGGGTTAACTACAAGTACATTTTTCTATCTAAGTTGGATTCTAGTTTTCTCTTTGTCTTATTTCCACCTTTTGTTGAAGAGGCAAAGTTGTGATATTAAGATGAATTAATGAATATTTCATATCAAAGGTAATAGGAATTGTCAAAAATAAATTTAAAAATGGAAACGTCTTGTGTTTCCAGTTCAAAACTAGTTGTTAGAAAGAAAAGTAATTTTGATGAGTCTGTTTTGGACGTGTTCAAAGTTTCTTTGTACTCAAGATAAAAGAAAACATTGTACAAAGACACGAATAATTGTCAGTGTCTTGTTAACTTTGCCTAGTTCTCTGTGTGTTCCTTTGGCCTATGAGCATGTCTTTATCCTTTATTGTTGTTTCTCATCTGTCTACTCTGCCCCTCCCTTTCTATTATATAGCTGTTGTATTTCCTGTACTTGTCTTCTTATACTTTTTTACATTATCTTCAAGACTTTCCATTATGAATATTTTTCAAGATCTCAAAGCTATTTCTTCATGATAATTCCTACAGGTGAATTTTGAATAATCTGAAAGCAAAATTTTCTGATATCAGACTATCCTGCATTCATGGAAGAAATATCTTCTCAAAACTTCTTAAGAATATGAACTGCAGGTTTTCTTTTTCATGTAATTTCCCCCAAATTCTTGTAATAATATATGACTGTTTCTTAGAGAAACATTTGTTCTGATTCCTCAGAAAGTCCCAGTTTTTCAAATGTTATTTTCATCTGTTGCTTCAGCTTTAAAATTTGAGATTGATCCTTCTTCTACATTTCGGTTGCAGACAAAGAGGAAAGTTTTAATTTCTCTAAATCTCATCTATGCATTTCTTGAAGGTGTGAGGGTGAGGCTGAGTGGGAGGCCAGCAGGGAACTCAGGAAAGGGCTTCTTGGGTCTTCTCCCTTGGGTCCCATGGGAGTACTCCTGTCCTGCGTTCCATCACAGCATCCTCCGTATAGTTTAGTCATTCAAATGTGTTTCCCTCTAACGGTTCCACGGATCACACTGGTTTCCA
Organism: Carlito syrichta; assembly: GCF_000164805.1. Classification (NCBI taxonomy): domain Eukaryota; kingdom Metazoa; phylum Chordata; class Mammalia; order Primates; family Tarsiidae; genus Carlito; species Carlito syrichta. Next base: position 181,491 of record NW_007018955.1, read on the forward strand.
ACCACTGCAGGTGACTCTGAGCTTCCAAGTATCTATAATAGAATTCAGATTGTCCAGGAAACAGAAAGGTGACTACCAGGAGGCTTCAGCCTGCCAGTCAAATTTATTTAGCTGATGCTTAATAAGCAACTAAAATCTAACATGTTCAAAACCTAACTCCTGTTTTAACTCTCCAAACCGGCTTATGTCACTGCCTTCTTCCCTGTAGTAAATGACAGTTACATTATTCAAGTTGCCCCAACTAAATGCCCTTCTGACCTCTCCTTTCTCTATCAGGTTCTTTCTCTCTCTCATTCAATTCATCAGGAAATCCTGTTGGCTCCGTCTTCTAAACATAGCCACAACACAACCTTTTCTCACCATGTTCACTTTTGTCTACCTGGTCCAAGATACCATCTAAGTGGTTTTTTTCTACCCCTACCCACCCCACCTCACTCTCAAAGATAGATCTTAGCTAGAGCAATTGTTTTAATGTGTGAACCAGATCGTGCCATGTACATCTCTCCTCAAAACACTCCAAGGTCAATATTTTTCTGGAAAGGACTGAGTAGTAAATATTTTAGGCTATGTGAGTGTCACAGTCTCTTCACAACTTCTCAAATCTTCTTTTATATCTGTGTATAACTGTGGAAAATATGAATGGATATCGTTGGGATCCAGCATAACTACGTATGGACACAGACATTTTATAGAATTTTTACACGGCATGAAATGTTACTATTTTTTATTACTTCTCTTACCATTAAAATTGTAATAGCTATTAATTGGCAAAATATACCATTTGAAGATATCACTAATTGTTGAGACAGACATTTGGAACTAGTATTTATGGTACACATAGTATTGTTACAGTGGGTATTCTCAGTTGTGTATGTGTGTGATACATTCATACATATGTATAAATGTGTGATACATTCATACATGCGAATTTAATGATCACAACAACCTTTCTTCTATCTCTATGTGACAGTTGGAAAACTGAGTCACAGCACAGTTGCTCTAGGTCATGTGTGACACTTCAAGCTTCACGTGGAGATGCTGTTGTTCAAACCTTATCACTGTAAACTCTAGGTCATACATATAAATCCCTTGAGAGGTTTGTTTAAATGCATATTTCTTGATCTCATCCCCAGAAATTTTAATTCAATAAGTTTGGCAAGGACAAAGTAATCCACTTTTCTAACAAACTTTCTCTTGGTTCTTGGGCCATACAAGACAGATGGCAGGCAGGAGTTGACCTATAGTTCATGAGTTTCTGACCTCTTTAGTAGAACAGTTCTCTCTTTTGATCAATACTGCCACTCAGTCCTACATAGAACAAGAGAAACGATGTCTCACTGCATTATTGATTTTTTTAGCATTTCTCACTTATCAAAAAGTATGTGTGTATGATAATATGTTGTTCATTGGTTTATAACAATAAGATTATTCCATGTCAAAGATTTAGTAAAATAATATAGAAGTATTTAATAAGTTATATATTACACATATATAATCATTTATATGATATTAATATATACAATAATAAATTATAATGAATAATTTTCTAAGATATAGTTCATTATACAAAGTACTTAAAGAAATGGTGTGTATGTAAATATGTGAATGTGCATATATGTATTTGTACCTATTATTCTTTTATTAAATCATAGATAACTAAATATGCAATCTAATTAATGTCTCTTTTTATTAATATTAGTGATTATCCTAAGAAGCTTGATGTATAGATTTTAAAACCAAACGTATTATTAGCATTTTCTAAATTAGAACTCTCAATATCTAATAATCAGCATATATGAACTTTTTGTTGTGATTAAAATGTAAGATACCTATATTTGATTTTAAAAGAAAACAGAAACCTATTTCCTTGACAATACTCATTATAATGCATATCCTGGTTTTCACTCTTAAATTATTAAAATTGCATACAAGTTGATAAATTCTGACATATCACAAGTTAGAAAAGGAGAAAGAGAAGGAATCTTCAGGTACATTTGTAAAGATCAACTTTTTATAGTTTCAGAGTATTATCAACTTAAAATGCCAAATTCATTTATCTTCTCTTTTGAGACAATTGCCTTTTAATGATGGAAAAATATAAAAATGGATATAAGTACTTATATCTACTTATTTTTTGACTAACATTTCCATCCATATTCGAGTATCGTGTCTTATTAAAATCAGCATGCTAATAGTTATTAAGAGCAGGATTCTGGATGACTTTTCCAGCTTGCCTCATTTTAAGAATGAAGATTCCAAATCCCTTCTCAAGGCTTCTCTGTATTCCTGTCTTCCAAATTCCTCATACTGGGGAGGAAACCCCCATCTCAATGCATACTCCCCATGACCAGTATATTTTTTCCATATATTTTTGTGCTTAGTGATGGTATTATTGATGTTAATATTTTCAATTTCTCTCTTGTTAATAAATAAAACAGAATCAGGGATCTCTTAATTTGCAAGTGTAAATTAGTTCCCCAACTGTGATCTGCATTCTGCATCCCTCCCCAAAGGCTAATACCAACCAGTATTGTGTCTGCTGGAATATATTACATCCTTCGACTTTTAGGGGCATGAATTGTGTAGTGAGTACATAAAGTCCTATGAATCGCCTGAAGTTACTTACATTCACTTAATTCTGTGAGAATTCATCCCACAAGGCCAGCAAGAAGTCTCAGAAATTACTGAGGTATAGCTGCCAGCCCTCCCAGAACCTCACAGATGTGCCTTTTGTGTACACCGCTGAAGCAATGTAAAGACTCTTCCAGTCATCATAGCCAAGGATGGCTATCTTTGGTGAAATGGTAGCTCTGTTCCTCTGGCTCAGTATTAGGGGAAACATAATTAAACATAAAATTTTAATAAAACGTAATTATAATAAAACACAATTAAAACATGATTAAAAATAAAATATCCTTCCAAATGAAATCCTCTCCATGAAAGCAGTAAAGAAAGAAAACACTATTACTCAACTAGCACTACGTCAGAATGTGATGCAGGTCACAGACTGCAAAGACAGAGAACCTCAACCTTCCCCAGAGGAAGGGGATATGCCCGTTCTACACAGGTTCTCAAGACAGCACCTTGTGTGGCCCACATTCCCTCTAAATTCATCTTGTGATTGGGATGACTATTTGTGTTCACTACTTGGCTTTGGACAAAGGGAAAATAAGCGTCTCATACCTTTATGTGCAGAGGCAGTTCTGCAGCATGGAGCTAAATGCCTCTGACCTCAGGCTCCAACCCATTCACACAAACCCAGAGACAAGGCTCCATCCTCCTCCAAGACTACATTTCAGAGATGATGCCTGGCGCCTAAAGAAGACAAGGCTGGATCTTCAAGCTGACAAGAGGCTTATTTAGCTTTTAAAAAGATGTGCGGCTGGGCGCGGTGGCTCAGCCTGTAATCCCAGCACTTTGGGAGGCAGAGGTGAGTTGATTGCCTGAGCCCACGAGTTTGAGACCAGCCTGGGCAACATGGTGAGACCTCGTCTCTACACGAAATAAAAAATTTGCCGGGCATGGTGGCGCACGCCTATAATTCTGGCTACTTGGAAGGCTGAGGCTGAAGGATCACCTGAGCCCAGCAGGTCGACACTGGGGTGGCCATAAGCGTGCCACTGTAGTGAGATTCCAACTCAAAAAAAAAAAAGATGTGCATACATTTCAATGAACGGGGAAAACATAAATTTTATTTGTTTGTTAGTTTTTTAAGTGCTCTAAGAAAAGAGGGTGAGGAGAGTCTCTTCACTTATACTTAAGGGGGAGAGTTCTCCTTTTTCCTCTTCCCTTCCCATCTCTTCTCTTCTCTTCTTTTTTTAATTTGTGTTTGCTCTCACACACCTTTTTATAACTTTTAGTAACTCATTGTCGTCTGTAGCAGAGTATAGTCATTACTCCCATTTTTTGACTGCCTTTGAAACACCTTACAAACATTTCCTCCAGGTCTGAAACTTTCTTCAAAATTGTTTTTGTTATTCTCTGTTTGCCCTTCCAGACTCTAGGAAGCCTGTGACCTTTTTACCCTTCTCGTTCTAAGATGATCTTTTAAAAGTTAAACCTATTGGTGGCATGTGCACATGGGGTTGAAGATTCACTTACATCAGTCTATCCTTATCTGTGAAAATCAACACAATATTTTATAATTACCTCAGCAGCACGTGAGTCTATGTGTCCAAATGGCCAGTAAATCCCACCGTGTGGTTGAGAGACTCATTTCTGTTGGGTGTAAGGGTTAGAGAGCTGTGTTTGAGTAGAGCTGATGGTGACTCCGAAAACTGGATCATCTTGGGCTGAGTTGCAGCCCTGTGACCTGGAAAAAAAAATCAGCTTCTCTGAACTCCATTTTCATACTTGTAAAAAATTGGAATAATGTTATTACCTATTATATACTTTACAATACTATTGAACAGATACCAACAGTAAGAAATTTCTGGTATCAGAAAATTATATTGACAAGTATAAGGTTTTTTAATTCATGTTTTCTTGCATATGACTTGGGTTCTAAGTAGAACAAGAAGAGCCAGGTGAGACTTGACCAGTGAGACTCATTTAAGGTGGCTGGGCCTCTATTGATTTATTTCTCTTAAAATGGATTAAACCATTTTTCTTTTACTCATTGCAAACTGCTGGGGGGGGGGGGGAAATGGATGACTGTTGGCTCATAATATCTGTAGTCCAGTGGTAACTGCATCCAACCCTTATTTTAGGGCTGCCAGAGCAAATAGTCTCAGGAAACATATGCGCATTTTAATAAACAAACATGGCTTGGAAGTTCACAGTGCAAAACTAGATAATATGTTACTCATAATCTCTGTTCACATATTGTGGCACATGACTTTTCTGTAATTCCTCCTTTATAATTTTTCTTTTCTGCTTCCATTATTTTAGGACAAGATCATTTTGAATCTTGCAAAATTATTAGAAAGAATTAAAAACCATTTTTACCAGTTGATTTTAGGTGTTAGAAATTTCAACAAAAGATTTTGTCTTAGTTACTTAGGAAAAAATATCTATTTATTTGATCTTGTCGACTGTTTTGAAGCTGAAATTGTTTTTTTTCCGCATGTACCAATTATATGTGGCAGCACACATTCTCTGACTAGGTGAGTATTTCAGAAACTTGATTATTGAATATGTTTAAGTGACATTTACTTTTATGTGGTATAAAACATTTCCAGGTACTTTTTTTCTGAATGTATTATTTTGTATACCAGCTATTTTTTCAGAGGAAAGTGTTTTTTACCTTATACATATATTCATTCTTTGCTGTGAGGTTTTATTATTTTTAGGTCAATATCTCAGTGCTACTGCTGTGTGGTTAAGCATAAATTGTATATATTGCACATCTGTTTTTAAAGTAAAATATCCAGGTAGGAACTGATTAGGGAAGTAGGTCATCATGATGGATAATCTCCTTAGAGACATGTGTTTGTGGTATTGTGCTGCTTGATCCACTAAATTCTATTATAGCAGAATCACCACAATTCTGTTACTGTACAGTTTTAGTTTTATACTTTTATTATTTTAGTTATCTTTCTCCCGTCAACACATTGTCTTAAAATATATTTTGGGATATGTATATGATAGCCTTTTATCTCACAGGGAAAAAAAATTAGTCCCACAGATTATTTGAGAAGTTTATAAAAGGTCAAAGGATTGAAGTTTTGATGTCCCTTGAAGAAAATATGCTAAGGCATCAAAAAATAATATTTACAAGTTCATAGTAATAAATAAAAAGATCAGACATTTCTTTCCAAAACAAGGAAATTAGAAAACGTCTTTCAAAAAACCTTGAGAGACTCCCCAAAACATGATATGTTCCACATTGTTATTTCAAAGAAATCTGAGAGTTCAAAAAGTGTGCTTAAAAATGAGAGGGTGTTCTAAGTTAGAAGGACAGAGGAATTGATCAATTTGCTTTCCCAGGCATAGATTAATTACCTATGAGATTCTTAATACATCTTTTTGACTTTGTTGCTTGTTTTTAGTGGAGAGAACTATCCTCTACATCTGTTGATATTACAAATGATAATTAGCAAGAAGTTCATTAATCTTCATTCTCCAGCATTAGGGGAGTTAGGCTCTTCTACCGAGCTGAGTGGAAAGTGGACCAGTTTCTCTTGAAAAGTAAAATAGGAAGATGATGATCTAAATTGACAATTAGTCTCAATGATATCATAATTAGAGTTAATTTGTGAAATACATTATTTTAAGATATCATCAATTGTGAAGCCAGATTTTTGGGACTAACATTTATTGAGCACATAATACTGTTACAGTGTTCTCAGTTGTGTGGGCGTGTCACACATCTGTGTACCCTCGTTTAGCTATCACAACAACCTTATTACTATCTCCATGTGACAGATGGGAAACTGAGTCACAGCACAATTGTTCCAGGTCATGCATGACTTGTTCCAGGCTTCACTTGGAGACACTGTTACTCAGTCTCCAAATCTGGTCACTGTGAACTCTAGGCCATGCATACAAATCCCTAGAAGTGTATATTTAATATTTAAAGTGTAAATTTCCTGAGCCCACAGTATGTTTCATCATACTGCATCCTAAACACCAAATGTGGTTTACTAACAAAATACCATCTAATTTCTCCAAAAACTCAGCCTTTTTTGTTCTGAAAAAAGGAAACAGAAACTAAGCAAAAAGATAACATGGGATTTCACCAATCATTTGATCACGTATAAAGAGTTAAATCCATGCTATTAATTATAAGAGAGCCTATTGTGCTCTGAGTTTATTCATAGCTCTTAAAAGTTGAGTTTTATTGTTATTCTTCAAGTTTGAAAAATTGCATTAGAAGAAAACAAGAGAGGCTGCTGCTGTTTAGCAGGTATCCTGTGTGAGAAGCATCTGGCAGCCTCAGAGCACAGTCAAAAACTCAGAAAACAGATACTGGAATTCACAACTATAGCAATCTGGGTCTATGGCAAACATGGTCAGCTAGCTGCCTGTGGCAGTTGGACTTGACCGTTGGTGGATTCAGTGGCCACGGCATAGGCAGACAGTGATGGCTCCAGTGAGAGAAAATAACATGGAATCTGGAGCCCAGTTCATTCCACTGGGAATAGTTTCAAGCCCAGCTAATCTACTCGATGTCTGTGAATGGCGCTAACTTTTCTGCAACTAAGTTATTTTATCTTTGAGGCACCTATAGCAACCGCCCCAGAGATGAAGTAGACAGTTTTCCCTATTGTTGTTTTAAAGAAATCTGCGAGTTCAGAAAGTGAAAAGTTGAAAATGAGAGGATGTTCTAAAAAGGAAATAGGTATTGATCAATTTGTTTTTCCAGGAGGGCACATGTCAGCACAGAGCACCCAGCACCTAATAGATGCAGGCCTCTCTTTTGCCACCCTCCACGGGCATGAAAAGACAGTTACAGACGTGGCAGGGGTCAGACAGACCTGAAATCTCCTGGATGCACCTCAGGAGCTGGATGGCTTTAGAAAAGCCATTCCAACCTGCAGCACAAAGTGGAAAGTCAGACAGACCTGATTTTCTAGCTTAGTGTGAGAATGACCGGTAATATAGTACAGTACTTTGCACATACCAGGCCTCCAGGATATGGCAATTGTAATAAATATATTTGTCATCTTCAGTAGCTTCCTTTTTAGACAATACTGTAAGTGTGGTATATGTTTTGGAAAAGTTTGCATCCTAAATCCTAAACCGTCAGCATTTCAAAATAATTTATTCATGATGGTCTGGTTGTTCACAGTTTTACTTTATAGATTAGGGTTTAAGCCTTACCTTCACACATAAAAATATGCTTTAGTATTATGATTTGTTCCTGTGATATATATATATACATATAAATCTATATGCATATATAGATTTTAATGTTTCCTACATTCTCAATATTACATATAGCTTCATAAAGTTACTTTTATAACATTAGCTTACGTAGATTTATTTTGGACTGGGCATTTGAGATTTTAATATGCTTTAATATTTACATTATTATTATCCAGGAAAATACTGAAAACCATAATTAAGATGCTGAGCTTAGAAGTGTAACAGGATTAAAACCTGGCTTCTCTGTTCATGAGTTATATAACTTAGCAATGATCCATGTAACCATCTGGAACCTCAGTCTCATCCTTAGAGGGGAAGGCATTCCCTACTCTCAGTATTTTAGGGATAATTACTAGCACTTGAAGGTGCTTAACATGATGTGCATAATAAATTCCAATAAGAGGTAGTCTAGTGTATTTATTTGTATTTGTCATATTTAATAGCGATAATAATAAAAGTTGGTTACTTAAGTCTTCAATAATTAGGTTCTAAAAAAGAAATAAGCATACATTGTCTCTCATCCCAAGGACAACACACTTAATAGTGAGGCAAACATATAAATAAATAAATAAAGCCAAGAAGGGACATAGATGTTTTTGATGTGTTGAGTAAGTTAAATGGGAGGGGAAAAAAAGGTTGTGATTAATTCAACCCAGAAATATCAAGGAAAGCTTTGAAGAATGTGGCATTCAGTTTGAGTATATTTAGCTCGAGCATAATTTTTTTGTTAAAATGACAATAAATATATAATGCGATTGGCTGGATCAGGATACTGAACAGAACATATATACAAACACCCTTCTACCCACCCCAGTTCCTGTAAATAACAGGAAAAAATTTAAACAAAATTTCAGAATAGAGCTAGAACGTAAGAAATGGTGTCATTAGCAGTCTATTAAGAGATCACTGTTCTAAAATTTGCACACTGTGTATGTGCATGGAAATTAATTTGGTTTGGCCTCCCTGTAAACGCCATGCCACTTAGCACAAATGATGTCTTCTGGCAAAAAAGAAAAGTTTGGCATCATTTTTCTCACTTTCTAGAACATGAAACTTAAGCTTAGGAAGGTAAACTGACTTGCTATATTTTACAAAGCAGTGGTCCAGGTATGCCTTGCTCCAAAGACTGGCTTTCCCCTACAGTACTATTTTAAATGAAAACATAAACATATTCTTTATTCCTTGGGACAAAATATGCACTTTTTTGTTATTTTTTAAAATGATAGTCTGACAGAAAGTAGTAGAAAATTAAAAACAACCTGTATCTACTTTAACAAGCTATATAGTAAATCCCTTGTCTATAATATTTCCTCTTTTTATCTCCTGAGAAAAGTAGACAATTTTTTATATATTGTTTCTAAAATCTCTCAGAGCTTCCCCCAGATCCTACATAAAAGACAGTTTTTTATGAGTAGTTACAGGTTACTCTGTGTGAAATCTCTGTCAAATAAAATTTTCTGTTCTGTATATAAAAATGAGGTTACCTTGAGCTTAAAATTAAGCAGGAATCATCTTGCAGTGACAGGTGTTTCTGCTTTGTTATGATATAATTTCCAAGGTAACTAAACAAAGAACCGCAGAGGAAGGATTATGTTAGCAGGTGTGAGATAAACAGCAGGAGACACTTTACAAAAACTTTATGAAACCTTGACGATAGTGACATTTCTGGTAAACAGCAGTAATACACACAGAGTTAGAAAGGGGGCCAGCATTTTACCTGGGATATGAAGTACACAGTGAAAACTGTACTGACATTAATTTATCAGAAATAGAAGAATTTGTGCAAATAGCGCTTTCCATGCTTGCTATATCAAGTAGACCGTTTTTGCAAGTTCTATAATGGCCATGGTAATAATATTGGGTGTGATACATTAGTACGCAGTGGATAAAATTCTGTCCAGAACTCATTGTTCATGGTGGTTAGTATGTCTGTGTTTTTCTTTGTTTGACTTTTAAGTAAAAGCTGTTTTCATTTGTTTCTAACATGCCGACTATTCACAAAAATTCTCTTGAAGCCGGGCTCAGTGGCTCAGCCTGTAATCCCATGCTTTGGGAGGCTGAGTGGATTGCCTGAGCCCGCGGGTTCGAGACCCGCCTGGGCAACTTGGCGAGACCTCATCTCTACAATAAATCAAAAAATCAGCCGAGCATGGTAGCGCATGCCTGTAATTCCGGTTACTCGGAAGGCTGAGGCGGAAGGATCGCCGGAGTCCAGCAGGTCGAGACTGCAATGGCCGGGAGCGGCCACTGCACTCCAGTCTGGGCGACAGAGTGAGACTCCAACTCAAAAAAAAAAAAAAAAAAAGAATTATCTTGAATATGTTGTTTATCTCAAGATTATGAGCAGGAAGACATATAATTTCTTTTCAGATATCTGACTAGTTGTGGTTTCTTAGAAAAAGAAATACATTTTAGAGAACTGGGATAAGGAGTTGATCTTAAATCTATTTCAATTAATAATGCATATCAAATAGGAAATTGTTTGAGTGTGTAGTTTGGGGGAAAAGACAATAAGTTGAAATGACTTTCTGGGAGCTGGCATGCAAGAGAGATTCTGAAGCAAAATACTGGGGCTACAAAGCCTCCCCATATGGCTTATATTATCACCCTATTTGGGAAAAGTGACCAGTTGCAGAGAGTAGGAGATCTCGGTGGAGGCAGACAGGGAGTCAAGTGGCCATCAGTCATGGGATATGGATGTGTACAGTATTGCACAGCTTCTATGATCATGGAGTGTGCGCTAAGGGTAGAGGGGAAGGAAGACATTCTACTTGAAAGCCACATTCATTTTCCCAACGGTTTATACTTGAGATTACCTCCTTCCAATATATCATTGTTCCTGAATTTCAGAAAAGTAGCTAATATGTACTCTGCCGGGGAACACACACGGAAGACGAATGTCTACTTCACATTTTCCTGAGAAGAGTAAGTCTGAGATGGCAACGCTAAAGGATGTGTTTCCTGACGTCAGACATGTCAGGACACAAGATATTGAAGACTTTGAAATATGAGTCATGGAGACTTTTGCTCATATTATGAGTAAAAATATTAAAGAATATTTGACATCCTTGCCTTCGTTCTTTATGGATACATTTTTTTTTTGTGCAAATCCTCTCAAGAAAATTGGAAAAAGTGACCTCTGTTTCTATTGTTAGAAGTTTTTGTAAATAATTGTTATTAATTACTCAGTAATTGTTGATGAAATTTACCATTAAAAAACAAACAAAATAAACCTATCAAGCTAGCATAGAAATGTCTACCTTGTGGGTGATCTAGTTTTGTAAACATTGATGCCAACACAAATATGAGGCAGTATTTGCATGTACTTTTTGCTTTCTCATCACTGTTCACATGTCTCATTTCCCTGCATCTGATGCTTTGTTTTCTTACCATCCCATTGTTCAGGCTTCCAGTCACACTATTCTCCTCAAATTAGGGACATCTGCTCTAAGGGGAAGGATCACAGGGTCCAGGTTATATTGCTGCCATCCAAAGCCATTTTCTGCTTTTTAATCTTTAGGAGCCTAATAATTACAGCTATAATTATTGTTGCTATATTTGGACTAGATGGATCATGGAGACAGTCATAAATGCAATTGAAAATCATGTCTGTCTAGGATTTCTGAAAGCACTTAAGAACTTAATGCTGGAAAGAAATTTATTCTATCTTAAAGGAAGAAGTAACAGCTTTTTCTATCCTAACATAATCTTTTATATCTGGTCTAAATAAGTGACATTGGAGACTAGAAATTATGAAGATGAGTCTTGTAGCCTTTTTAATTTTCTATAGACCCTTCCTTACAACCTGCTCAGATTAGTGACTGAAGACTCTGCATAGGGAAGGAAAAGTTGGAGTCCTGATTATCTGAGCTGTACTTGGCGTCTTGTATTGTCAATAATTCTTCTGTACATAAAATGCTAATCCTTGTCACTACAATATGAGCTACTGTCTCAGGTTCTCTCTTCTGCCTTAACCAAGAAGAGCAATATCAGGTCTCTCTTTTCCAAGAATCATAAAACAATACTTTTTACTTAAGGAAGGATAGCATAGGTTGAATGAGAAATATTTCATTTTCTTAAGCAACATTTTATAGCACTTACTATGTGCCAGGCATTATTTCAACTCACAAATGTTAATTAATTTAACTCTTACAACATACCTTTGTGGGAAGCACGACTAGTGCATCTATGATACAGACGAGGAAACTGGGGTGAAGAAATGTTGGGTAGCTTGTCCAGAATCACAACTGGTGAGTGACAAAGGTGGCTCTTAGCCTTTATGCCATGCTGCTCCCCATGAAATTATCTGCACGTTTTCCTGACAACTTTAAGGGCATTTTATAAGGCTCTGTTCTCAACTGTGTCACCAACTTTGGATTCATACTACAGATTGCCCCAATGTTCTTGTACTGTGCTTATCTACCATATATATATGATACTTGCACAAGACCTTGTGTATTTGATATTATCACAGCATTCATGTAGATACTGGCACAAGTGAAACCTAAATTAGGAGGTAAGAAATATATTTTTCCCTTATTTCCCAACAATAACCTCATAACTAATTGTATGTGATCCCCTCGGTGATTCATGACCCCTCTGAATCAGTTTACTTACCTTCAAAAGAAGGCAGTTTAATCCATTGATTCTTTTTTCAAACTTTAAATTGTAAACCTGGGCCGGGTGTGGTGGCTCATACCTATAATCCCAGCACTTGGGAGGCTGAGGTGAGAGGATTACCTGAGCTCACAGGTTTGAGACCAGCCTGGGCAACACGAGGAGACCTCATCTCTACAATAAATCAAAAAATTAGCCAGGCTTGTGCCTATAGCTCCAGCTACTTGGAAGGCTGAGGCAGAAGGATCACCTGAGCCCAGCAGGTGGTGAGGCTGCAGTGGCTGTGAGCATGCCATTGCACTCCAGACTCCAACTTAAAAAATAAACAAACAAACAAATAAATAAATGAATCGTAAACCTGAATCAGTATATATATTGATTTCTAAACAACCAGTAAGGATGTTTCTCCTCAGTATAGAGCAGACCATTTGAACAAACTACATCCTAAGACTTCACTATGTCTGTAAATTTGTAAGAACCAAAATAGCATATTATTCTTACATTAAAATACAGTAAAAAAATAAATGAAAATTTTACATCACTTTCTAATCTCCATTAGTTCTAAAAACACTGAAGTAAATAATTTATAAATGTTTTACAATAAATCATGCAATAAAATTAAAACCTACATTATATAACTTATCAAACAAAATTATCCCCAACACATCTGCAGTTAAACAAGACTAGGTTTATGAATTTACTGCACCAAGAGAGACTAATCCATGTGAACCCTAGAAAATATTCTGAGGAGGGGCTAGGGAAGCAGATGTAATTCAATTCACTTGTTGTTTAATTTAATATGATTATTAATATGATTATTATTTTACTGAGGATTATCGATAAGGCCTGCCAGTCTGTTATGATAACTCCTTTAAATATATTGGGCAATCTGATGAATAAAGCAAAGAATTGCATTCATTTGTTCCTTTGTGCAGGTGGTTGTAATGCTATAGAAATTTTTTTGTAGTTTAAAATGTTGAAATATATGAGGCGAAAAACCAGAATTTCCTTGAATGTTAACTAGGTATAAAAGATGCATGAGGAGATGCTGGTGAGAACATAACTCTCACCTAATGAAGGAGCAGAATTAGTTATAAGTTTGAATATGCAAGTGATTGCACTTCTTCATAATAATATCTTTGCTGTTCTGTGACACGGATTATCTTTGCTTGGCAGAGTACTTGATTTCTGGAATATATGGAATAGCTATATATAGAACAGTGTAAATGTACGCTGTAGGATGATAATTACATATGGGAAGAGTTACATATTTTACAAAAAGCAAAATGCCTTTTTCTCTTTGGCTTATGTTTTTTGGCTCCTAAGAAGCAATATATTGCCATGTTTACTGACTACTGATGGATGGATGATTATATAATTTTAAAATGCAATGGAAGCAAACAATTCAACAGAAATTTACTGAGTATTAGTTGTGCTGAGGGCATATGATATTTTGCCATACCTATCTTTCAAGTAGTTGTAACTTAATAGTGATTAAAACACCAACAACTGAAGTCACAAAAAAGCTGGAGAACTACCGTGAAGGCAAAAATGTTCAAAAACATAATATAAGAAGCTAACAAAGGAATACTATACTGGTGACTTGAGTGAGTGGCCTCAGCCAGATGGCAGGATAGCCACTTTCTCCCGTGACCCCCTGCGTAAGTTGCTCAGGATGAGAGAACCGCTGTGGGAGGCTAGGAGTACACTGGACGAGGGGAGGGACAGCACACTGTTAAAGCAAGAAACTCCAACATAGACACAGCGAAGAGGGTAAGGACAGTTCAAGTCACCTGCATCACACTTTCTCCAAGGTGGCAGAGCTTGGTGCCAAGAGGCCCCTTAGACTGTAGTTTCTCCCACAGAGGAAAACAAGAGCACAGGAAATGAGCTCCTGGCTTCCCAGCCATGCAGGGGGTCCAGGGGGCCCACTTCTTTCTTGCCTCACCTGGATTGCTGATCACCTGGATTGTGTGATCAGCACAGCGGGGTGGTTGAGAGAGGCTGGGAGTAGAGAAGAGAGGTCAAGGGCCCTACTCGCCACTCCAAGGACTCTGTCGGGAATTCTGCCCTTGAGCTTCTTTTGGGACATCTCATCTGTGGACCCCCAAGCTCATGAGCACCCCGAATAGATTCCCAGGGATGCCCCTGCAGACAACAAGTGTAAAGGTCTGCGTAAAGAGCCCCTCAACTCTGTGAGCTCTGACAAAGGCCGCAGAGTCAATTTCTATTTGTGCTCACTTAGACCTGCTGTTTTTCATTCCTTCCTTGGTATTTGATTCAATTTGGCCTCAGTTTCCTTCTGCCAAAAAATATATTTAGTATTAATTTTCTTGTGATTCTGCTAGTAACCCATTCATTTCTTGTTTGAATCAAAATGTCTTAATTTTTAAAGAATATTTTTCACTGCTACAGAATTCCATTTGGCATTTATTTTCCTTCATCACCAAAATATAATTGCATTGTCTTCTTTCTGTTGAGAGGTCAGTTATCCATCTAATGGTTACTGCTCGAAAACAATGTGTCTTTTTTCTCTGGTTGTTTTTAAAAGTGCATCTTTCGTTTTCTGTAGTTTTATTATGATGTGCCTGTGTGTTGTTTTCTCTGAATTTATTCTGCTTAGAGTTTGCAGCAATTCTTAAGTCTGTGGCATGACGTCTTCAGTGGTTTCTTTGTCAGTTCAGGCTGCTATAACAAAATGCCATAGACTTGGTGTCTTAAACAACAAACGTATTCTTCACAGTTCTGGGGACAAGAAGTTCACATGGCCTTTCTTCTGTATCTGAATGAAAATAGAGCTAGAGAGAGAAAAACACCCCCAGAGAGAGAGAGAGAGGGAGAGACAGAGAGAGAGAGAGAGAGAGAGAGAGAGAGAGAGAGAGAGAGAGAGAGAAAACACGTATTCCCCGGTGCGTTTTTCACAAGGACAATAATTCTGTTGGACTAGGGCCACCCCCTTATGAACCTCTTTAGCCTTAATTACCCCCAAATAGGCTCTATTTCACTATACAGTACCATTAAGAGTTAGTTTTAACATACAAACTTAGAAGGGACACAGTCTATTCCATAGCAATCTTTGTGAACTTTTCTCAGTTATATTTTGTTAATTTTAGTGTAGAAATCTCACACATATTTTCTTAAATTTACCATTAAGCATTTTACTCTTTTTGGTCTATATAAATTATATTTTAAAGAATTAACGCCTTAATTATTTGCTGCTAACATATGAAAATAAAAATGATTTTGTATATTGATTTGGTACCCTGCTAGTTGGTAACCTTATTTGTTAGTCCCAGTAGCATTTTGTGGGATTCTTTAGAATTTCCTATAGACACTATTTTGTAAATTCTTTAGGATTTCCTGTACACACTATCATAATTTCTGTAAAAATAGATTTACTTTTTCCTTTTTAATATTTATAATATTTAAAGGAATCTTTGTACATACATATATTTTGCATGACTAGGCTAAATCTCACTTTATTATGGTGTGATGTTTTTATATTATACTAGATTAAGTTTATTAGTTTTTTTCTTAATGTTTTTTGTTCCTGTGTTTTTTAGGAATTTTGGTTTTCAATTTTTTTTTAAACTAACTTTGTTATACTGGGACTTTAGTATGAGGACTAAGCAGATTTGATGAAATGAATTCAGGAGTAAAAGTGGTTCCTTTTCCTCTTTTTTAATCAAAGTTTCATGTAAGATTGGTATCATATTCTTTAAAAATTCTTTAAGGAATTTAGCAGTGAATATATCTGGTTCTGGCATTCTTACTATAAATCTGCTTTTAATTATGAATTCAATTTCTTTAAATTATAGGACAATTTAGGTCTTCTGTTTCTTCTTGTAAAAATGTTGGTAATTTGAGTTTTTGAGGAATTTTTCTATTTAATTTGTATTATTGAATTTATTGACATAAAGTTTTTCATAATGTTCTCTTATTTGTCCTTTCAATGAATCTGAGATCTGTAGTGATGACTCCTGTTTTGGTAATTTTTTTTCTATTATTTTTTTCTGATCAGCCATGTGGGATGTTCATCAATTTTATTAATCCCTTCAAACAGCCAATTTCTGGTTTTGTTTATTTTCTCTAGGTTGTGTTGATTTCTTAATTCATATTTAAAGGATTTTCACTTTACCGTAATACTTTTGTCTTTATTCTATTTTGTACTGATTTTGTTCTTCTTAGTGTGGAAACTTAAATCACTGATTTTCTAATTTTTTATTTTGCAATAGTGTGTTTGAAGTGATAATTTTCTCTCTAGAAGTACTTTCTCTGCATCCCACATGAATGGGGAGTATTATTCTTCATATTAAAAGATTTTAATTTCTCTTGTAATTTCTTTTTTTCACCTTGGCATATTTAGATGTGCATTGCTTAATTTCTAAAATTATGCTATTTCCTTGTTTTGTTTATTGTTTTCTAATTTTATTGTGTTTCAGTCAGAGTATATACTCTGTGTGATCTCAATCCTTTAAATGTGTTAGCTCAACTTTTTACTCCTAATACTCATTCTCTGCTAGGTCTTGCTCTGCATATGTGCAGCTTAACGTTTGGACAACAACTTTAAAAAAAGTTATATATACTTATTTCAGAGTAATAATTTCATGCTAGAAGAAACTTAGAAACAGGAATAAAATAATTTTGACCATAAATAATTATATATGCATTTTAAGTGTGCTTGTTTATTTAATATTTTAGACTGTATTATTTTACTAATTCAATATAAAATATTTTTATGCCTTTCCTCTCATAATTCACTTTAGAGATGAATATAAATATACTGTAGTCATTATGCAATAATGATGTTTATGTGTCTAAATTGTGCAGTTAAATTGTGTAGGAGTTTATAAGTAGTCAATCCCTGCATAATAACAGAACATAAACAGATACTATTTTGTTATATCATTATTGGAATTAGAGAGACTTTTAAAAGTAGAAAAAATAAGTTATCAAATTTTATAAATAATATTTCTTTTGGCAATTTTAAAATTTGAAAGATCTGAAAATTGTGTGGAGGATTTATTGCAGGGACAACAGAAGAGGCAAGAAATCAATTAGGATATCAATTATGGAAATCCTGGTAGAAAGAGATGATGGCCTTGAACAAGGCAGTACAATGGGGATCAATATCAGGGAATAAATTAAAGTCATGATATTCAGAAATCAGAATTAAGAAAAAATGATGAATAATTGGGAGGGGTCAGCTAGGATCAATCCTTCATGACTTTGGTTAGCTGAAACAATACAGGACAAGAGCAAGTTTTGTGGGAAACACGATGCTTCTGTTTTATGTATCTTAAGTTTGTGGTTCCTGTGTAACATTCAAGGGGCCACATGTAAGAAATAAAAGGATATATGGATTTGGATATTTTAAAATGTGTCTAAGCTAGAGAGGATAATTTTAGAGTCTGTAGCTTATAGTGTAAGATAGCCACATTTAGTCCCCTCCATATCGTGTTCTCTTTTTCTGGAATTTGTATTAGTTGCACTTTTATCTCCTATGTTTTCTTATATCTGACTTTTCACACATCATTTTTAAAAATTCTTTTTATATTGTGACAATCTTACAATTAATTTTCAAAATCTCTTTTTGTTCTGGCACCTGAATACTAATTCGAGACTATTTTAAGTTTTATTTAAGCTTCGTCCTGGAATTATTCCTTACTCTTCTAAGATAAATTCTTCTTTATGGTTATTTTGGCTACACTCTTTAATGTTGTAGTTTTAACAGTTTAGTGGTCCTTGGTTAACCATCTATGGGAGAAAAGCAAAAAACAAGGTAGCGTGTGTGTATGCATTCACACGTGGAGCTGCCTTTGAGCGGACAGCTGGGAAGCAGCCCTTCAGATGGAGACACTTGACCTGCCTGAATGAGCAGGGCTCTTCCACACCTCCCTGTCTCAAATTTATGGGAAAGTGATCCTTCTGCATATGGAAAATATGCTCAACAACAAAAAGACATTCAAATGGTCTCCTGTTTCCTTCCTTCCTTCCTTCCTTCCTTCCTTCCTTCCTTCCTTCCTTCCTTCCTTCCTTCCTTCCTTCCTTCCTTCCTTCCTTCTTTCCTTCCTTCCTTCTTTCCTTTCCTTCCTTTCTGGAAATCAGGATTTATTGAGAGGGCAGAAAATCTCCCACAGTGGGAGGGGACCCTAGGGGGTTGCCTGGTCTTCTGTTTTCAATTCCATTTGTCATTTCTGTCCCACCAGTTGCTGCCATGCTGCCATGTCTAGCCGAGAGTTCCTCAGGCTTCTGCGAGATTAGCTCCCTCCTTTGTCAAAGTCTCTCTTTCTGGGGTTTGAGCTCAGCTCCTTCACTCCTTACCTCTTCCCAGACACTCAGCAACTGCTAGAAGTCTGTTGGCCTCTCCCTTTGTTGAGATTTTGTGGGGTGGGGAGAGTGGACGGGGTAAAGCTTATGACTCTGTAACTTTAATTACTATTATTTAAGCGGAATCTTACTATGGTATTTTAAGTATGGAACATTTGTGAGAGTATGGGGTTTGGCACCATTATTAAATCACTCAATTTTAAAGTGAAGAGTTGATAGTTTCAAGTTTTGGCTACAATTTAGCAGCCCTTTTGGGAATCAATTTTGCAAACTATACAAAGAGCTCTAACAGTTATCAAACAGTGATTATAGCAGAAGAGCCTTAAACATGTTCTAAAGTTTTGCCAAATTTTATTTTTTTCCAATATATTCTAAACTAATGACCTTAAATCTGAAAGGAGTTTGAACAATGTGGTTTTTCACTTCAGAGTTCTGTGTTAATGGGAAAGAATAGAAGCAGTTTAATGGTTAGGTAGATGATGTGCCAGTTCTATAGTATATACTGTAGATATTAAAGTTTTTTAAAAACACTTAGAATCACAGGGAAATACTTAATGTTAAATATAGAGTTAGAATGCAAAGTGATAGTAGAATCTCACTTATTTTACATTTGCATAGAAAATTAAACCAAAATGCTAATAGTGGGACACTGCAATTGCGAGTGATTTACTCATTAAAAATAAACACTCTATATCATATTTGTATCTTTCATAAATACACATAAGATACTGCCTAAATTTCCAAAGGGGGAAAAAAATAAGCTATGAAATAGCAACACACACACACACACACACACACACACAGAACAAGGAACAAAGAGAACTTGCTTACTCTAATCTATTCTGTCATCTGCTATTTTCTACTTTCATCTACTTTTGTCAACAAAGTTGAAATATTACCTTGTTAATTTTTTCCCAGTTTCTGCTTAAATGAGTGCTTCACTGAATAGAAAAAGTAAGGAAAATAAGTAAAAATATTCAGAAAATGCAGCAACTATAAAGTTGACTTTCTCCAGTCTTCTTTTTCATGTTTTTCAAAATGGTAGGGTAATGATTTGTTCCCCATTTTTATTTTAGATTCAAGGGGTACACATGCCTCTCTGCTACATGGAAATATTGCGTAGTAGTGGGAATTGGGTCTTGGGTGACCCATTCCTATGATAGTGAACATTGTTCCCAATAGGCAATTTCCCTACCTCCTTCCTTATTGGTGTCCCCAGAGTCTCTTATTTCCATCTTTGTGGCCATTTAACTTCCGCATATGTGAGAACGTGGTGTTTGGTTGTTTGAGTCAGTTCCCTTAGAATGATGATCTTCGGCTCCATCTAAGTTGCAGCAAAGGACATAATTGCATTTTTTTGTGGCTGCATAGTGTTTAAATATGTATATATACCACATTTTCTTTAGCCAGTCAATTGTTGGTTCTGTGATTTTGCTATTGTGAGTAGTGCTGCAATGGACATACAAGTAAGTACATGTATCTTTTTTATATACTGTATTGATTTCATTCCATGAGTAGATTCCTAGTAGTGGGATTCCTGGGTCAAATGACAATTGAATTTTTAGTTCTTTGATAAATCTCCATAGTCTTTTCCATAGAGGCTGAACTAGTTTACAATCCCACCAACAGTGAATGAACATTTCATCCACAACTGTGACATCTGTTGTACTTTGACTTTCTAATAATAGCCATTCTGACTGGTGTGAGGTGATATCTCAGTGTGGTTTTCATTTGCTTTTCTCTGATGATTAGTTATGTTGAGCATTTCTTCATATGTGTTTTGGCCACTTGTGTGTCTTCTTTTGAGAAGTGTCTACTCATGTTCCTTGCTCACTTTCTGATGGGTTTTTTTTTTTTTAAATGTTGAGTTGTTTGCGTTCCTTGTAGATTCTGGATATTATCCCTTGTCTGAGGCATAATCTGCAAATATTTTCTTCCATTCCATAGATTTTCTGTTCACTTTATTGATTATTTCTTTTGGTGTGCAGAAGTGTATTACTTTAATGAAGTCCCATTTTTCTATTTTTGGTTTTGTTGCGATTGCTTTTGGGGTCTTCATCATAAAGTCTTTGTCTAGGCCAATGTCCAGAAGAGTATTTCCTAGATTTTCTTCTAGGATTTGTAATAGTTTTAGGTCTTATATTTAAGCCTTTAATCCATTTTGAGTTAATTTTTGTATATGGTGAGAGACAGGGGCCCAGCCTCATTCTTCTGCATATGGCTGACCAGTAGTTTTTAAAACATACTGTATTAGGTGAAAATCCTTATTAAAATTTGTCTGTAGAAATACAGAGTACAAATTTAATAACAAGTTTTGTCTTTTTTTTAGCTTTTTTTTTTATTTTAAAGCTGTGGGATACAATTCAGAGTTAGGTATACAAATGTTCATTATGCAGGTACCCTTGTTGATGAGGTATGTCCCCACTTCCCTAGGCAGATTCCCACTACCACCAATCCTGTTCTTTGTCTTTTTTTAAACCTTCATGCTTATATTTATTCTTTGTAATACTGAATACCTCAGATAGGTTCTTGAAAGCAAAACATTTCTGTTGAATACAGGAATTCTGGACCTCGTCATGAATCACCTTAGTAATATCATCAGGAGCAAATCTATGGCAGGTTTCTTTTGCTCTCTTATATCTGGCTCTGTAAACATTGCACGTGAAGGCCAGTGTTTTTTTATCTACCAAACTCATGGATTTCTCTATGAAATTTTCTCTCTCTCTCTCTCTCTCTGTGTGTGTGTGTGTGTGTGTGTGTGTGTGTGTGAAGTGTTGTAATTTTCATTTCTCTGGGTAAATAACTCCTGTGGGCTTTATAAAATAGTTTACTGTATTGCTTGAGGATTAAGTGAAAAAGACAGAATTAAAGCGTAGCTACAGTGAAAGATAAGAATATAATTTCCAGTTGCTCTTCTTTTTTTTCTGATATTTGACATGGAGAGTCAGGAAACATCACAATCCTCTTTCTTTCCAGGTTGTGTTTGATTGCTCACCACCTGCAAATGATGAAAATAAGTTATTGCACAGACCTGCTTTAGTTTAGATTAGCTTGGAACACATCCCAGGGATTTAATCAGGGCATCATTCTGCATGGTGCAGTGTCTAGGAGGTGTGTTTGTGTGTTTAAAATAAATAGCAATTTTTTTGTTAGGCAAAGTTATATCTTACTCTCTTTTTTAAAGTAAAAGGCAAAAGATGTATATGATCTAAAGAGAAACCAGAGTATATTATTCCTTTCTAAACAAAAGTATGTTTTATAAAAAAGTATCCCACCCCACTTTCAGATGATCTATAACTTTAGGCAAATATAGTACTTAATACTAAGTTCAAAAGGAGAATCTTAGACACACATAGCTATGTTCCTTCTTAGTACTGGTCTTGTGTTTGCACATGCCCCCATGTTTGATATAAACTGTGTTGAAAGGTCTGACAATATTCTATTGTATTTTCATACATTTTCTTTACTTTATAACTCATGTAAGCAATTTCATTTTTATTGGTAAACTCTGTGGTATGATTAATTTATATAACTAAGAGATTAGGAGGTGATATTCTAATAAAAATAAATATTTTTATAGTTAGTTTTGTTTTCAATTTCATGGATAGATTGATCACAATTACAGTTAATTTTAAAATACAAAGTTTTAAATGTTGTGGTGTACAAGAAAATAAGACATAGTAAATGTTTGGAATTGAACAATATTTTACCTAAATGTTAAAAATAGGCAAAACTAATGAAGCATCATGGACTTAAATGGATAAACAGTATTTTAAAAATGTTAAAGTACCTATGCTGCTTCTACTTAGCCACTAATTATAACCTTTTGAATAAACTGGAAATGACATTAAACAAATAGTAAATTTTAACTTTAATTAATAATAATAAATGTTGCTTGCCTTAATTGATCTTGTAGCAATTCTAATTGATCTTGTACCAACTCGACTTGGAACTTGCCCAAATCTGGCAATTAGTTTTCATTGACCCATTTTTATAACACTTTAAAATGTGAAGCAATCAAAGTAAGATTGTGACAACAATTTTCCGGAAGATATTCAGATGTAAAATGAAGTGTATCTTGTGTCCTTTCTGTCAGTATTGCTGTACTCCTTTCTGTCTCTTTATTTAGATTAAATCCGTTTTAGGGGAAACTTGGTAGTAATTATAAGTTTTATCGTGTTTGTATGATTTTAAAGAAAGCATATATTTATCTTAAATATTCCTTGTTTATGTGGAAAAGAACCCACTTTTGATGAATAATAATTTGCTTCTAGTTAGTTTAAAAAATACAAATTTAAATCCCTCTTAGCTGATGTAAAGTCAAAATTTCAAACAATCGCTTTGGACTACATGATTTCAGACCTTCTTATCACTGTCTTGTAAACTAGAGAGATAACAACAAACAAACAAACAATAAGACTCAAACGCATATTCCCTGTTCCCATCCAAGGTTCTGGCAGAAGAGACTCAGTGTCACCGTTCATGAAGATCAGGCCCTGCAGTTGTCCCTCCTCATGTTGTCCTTGGTGTGTCCCTGTTCAACTCATCAGGACTTCTGAAGGAATATTTATAAAGTCAAAGAGATGGTGGTACACTTTGCAAAATACAGCTCTATTTGGCCAGCATTTAAATTGAAACCACATATCATCAACTCTTTATTTTGACATAGGCTTATGCAATGAGTTGTTCGTCTTGTTTAACATCTTAGTAGATAGGAATTCTGTGATACTGATGACAACACTGCCTCTAACTGCCTTTGTGAACCTAGTCTCCTATGTCTTATGACTTGGGGAGTCTGAAGGAATCAATTAATTTTTATCAGTCTTATATTATTTTTATTTTTATTTTTTTTGAGTTGGAGTCTCACTCTGTCACCCAGTCTGGACCACTGCAGCCTCGACCTGCTGGGCTCTGGCGATCCTTCCGCCTCAGCCTTCCAAGTAACTGGAACTACAAGTGTGCGCTAGCACACCCAGCTAATTTTTGATTTATTGTAGAGATGGGGTCTCGCCAAGTTGCCCAAGCAGGTCTCGAACCCACGGGCTCAGGCAATCCACTCACCTCAGCATCCCAAAGCACGGAATTACAGGCAGAGCCACCGAGCCTGGCAGTCTTATATTTTTATAGCAAATTGTTTGTTTTTATGTCTTTGTTTTTCTCATTATTAATTCCTTCCAGTTGACTCCTTGGAAAGCAATTCTAAACAGTTAATCTGTAATATTTTCCTCTTTAAAAATATACTGCTTTCCCCCCCTTTTTTTTTGTATTCTCATTTCAGCTTTTACTTTGTCCTATTCTATGGCTACATACATGCATACTACATGCAGGGATAGTTTTCCCCACCCATCAGAGTATGTCCAGTAGTACATCTTCTTTTAGCCAACTCAACACGCTTTTTTTTTTTTTTTTAACTATTATTACTGTCTTCTATTGCTTCTTACTTAATGTATCTAGGATTTATTCTTCTTTATTAATACATTCCAGTATTTGTTGATTGAAGCAGTATTTGTGAAAATGAAGGCCTAGAGTTTGGTAATTAGACTTTCCTAAGGATGACATTTCCAAAGTACAAAAAAAAAATGCTGTAATATGTTCCGAGAAGAGCAACTGAGGCAGCATGGGAAGTCTTAACACACAGCACAGCCATGGAAACACCTGAAGGGAAGGCTTGGGGTGGCTAGTGCCCATGTCTGCTATGTGACTGCTGGCTGTTGCTGTTTTATTTTTATTGTTAAATAGTGGTCATTTTCCTCATTATCACAGTCATCTTAAGTGTCATCTAAGGAAAGCAGATAGAAGCTTATTTAAGTGGTGATGCATCTTCCAGGTTATCAGTGGACATGTTTCTACATGACTGTTCCAAACAGACCTTGCAAGAAACTCCTAATCGGGGTGGTCTCACACACATAAAACCAGATTCTGGGGCAACCCCCTTGACTCCCCTCCTGCTCTAGGAGCTTTTCAGTCCTCTCAATAAATCTTGCTTTTTATTTTTTATTTTTATTTTTTTGAGTTGGAGTCTCACTCTGTCACCCAGACCGGAGTGCAGTGGCCGCTCCTGGCCACCGCAGCCTCTACCTGCTGGGTTCCGGCGATCCTTCCGCCTCAGCCTTCCAAGTAGCTGGAACTACAGGCGTGCACTACCACGCCTGCCTAATTTTTTATTTTTATTGTAGAGATGAGGTCTCGCTAAGTTGCCCAGGCGGGTCTCGAACCTGCAGGCTCAGGTAATCCACTCACTTCAGCCTCTCAAATACGCGGGATTATAGGCTGAGCCACTGAGCCCGGCTCAAATCTTGCTTTTTAAAATAAAAAAAAAAAAAACGAGACTCAGATTTATTGCCTTAGTAAATATGTGTGTGGAAGTTACATTTTATAGTATAAATAAGCTTGAGGTTAGTTTATGACTAAGAAACCAGAGAAAACACACAACCTCCACCTGTTTTGTGTGCCTACCCTTTTGAGGTCCATATGAATACTTTTAATATTACCTTTAGTAGTGGCTGGATTTTAAGAAGACAGACATCTTCTAAATACTTTGAAATACTGCTGCTTATGGACATACATACTGATTCTATGGTTATCACATTTTTCTAATCAATTAACTACCCCATTTGGGACATATTTACTAACAGATACTTTAAATGAAAATTTAGAGTCAATTGTACAGAATGAGACAGATACATGGTAAAAGGAAACTTCAAATTATCAAATTAGAAATACCAAGAAAAATCTCTATCTTGGTTGCTCAGAGGCGCTCTGAACTCAGGGGTCCTGTCCAGACATTCACGGACTCCACTGAGACTTGTGGGACCACTTCATAAGGGGTGGCAAGGATGGCTGTGATCATGAAGACTGTTCTTTTTCCCTAAAGGTATTTTGATGCATTGAGCATAAATTATTTCCAAATAGATAGAAAATTTATATTGTTCTCTCTTCTCCAAATAGGTGATGTGGGTATGCAATTTATGTCGAAAGCAGCAAGAGATCTTGACCAAGTCTGGGGCGTGGTTCTTTGGAAGTGGCCCCCAGCAGCCAGGTCAGGACGGAGCCCTGAGTGACACCGCCACAGGTGCTGGTTCTGAGGTGCCAAGAGAGAAGAAAGCCCGACTCCAAGAGCGGTCGCGCTCGCAGACACCCCTGAGCACAGCAGCGGCCTCGGTCCCAGGCGCGGTTCCTCCTGGGGCTCCCCCAGACAGGAGCAAGGGGGCTGAGCCTGCACAGCAAGCCCCAGGGCCCGACCCCAAGCAGGCGGCATCCAGGTCCAGAAGCGAGCCTCCACGAGAGAGGTAACCCACCATCCACCAGTCAAGACCAGCTTCCTTGAGCAGGCCCATCTCAGGAATGGGCTTCCCTAGGGAGGCAGCGCCCCTAGCCTGGGGACCCCACAGCTTGAGGGCTCTGTCTCCAGAGCGTGCCCCTCAGGAGACCTTTGTGAAAGGTATTGCTTTCACATCTTGCCCAGACGTAAACATGAACTACATCCCCCCCCAGCCACAACCTTCCTACCATGAGCTCTTGATCATGGTTCATTGGTAGAGCCATCCTGTAGCTTAAAATGTGCCTAGGAAAGATGATGGGGAGAACCTGGCCAACTGGGAGTGGGCCCATGGAGACAGCTTCTCTGGGGAAGTTCCTTTTGTACTAGGCTCTAAGGAGTGACAATGTTAGCCAGGAGGGGGTGGATGGGTGCTTTAGGGACTGTGGCCTGAGGGAGGAGCCCAGGTGAGGAGTGCAGGGAGCAGAGGACACAAGGGTGAGGGACAGGCTACACTTTCGGATCTGACTGTGGGCAGAAAGGAAAGTCACTGAGATCTGTACAGGAGCTGATGGAATCACGTAATTTACTCCAGTTGACTGATTCATTCGAGAAATGTCCTGATGGAAAGACATCATGCTATGTCCTTGAGATAGTGTCAGCAAGGAAGACACAGCTTTACCCCGAGGCTTGTGGTTTGGAGCATCTGACATGTGAGGACCTGGGATGGGGCTGGTTTTTGTCTGTGTAGCCCTGATTAACCTAAAGGAAAGGAGGCTCTGAGGAAGGCTTTTGGTCACCTTTTCAGACAAAGCCTATAAATGAGATCAAGGAGTTCAGAGTTAAACTAGTCTTGGCAGTGACAACCCACCTATAGGGTTGTGGCAGGGATTAAAGAGGACATGTGGTCAGCATTTGGTGACTCAAGCGGGGGCGGGGGGCATTGTGTATTTACTGTAAGTATACATGGTGTCAGGAACCAGAGGGTATCAAGATGATTAGGACATGGTTCCCTTTCTCACAAATCCTAGGGAAGAGACCACAGTATCCTAGAGGAGATGCACACTTAGGCAAGTCACCAAGATGTCGATTTTATCAAAGCTAGAAAACACTGACAGCACCCTGGAGCTCCCGGAAAGAGGATGTGGCTTCTGAATGAAACTTGCCAAGATATCCAGGCGTTGGAGGGAGCCAGGCAGTGCATAAGAGGACATGACAGGGAGAGAGAATGAGTGGACCTGCACCACTTGGAGAGAAGACAGGAAGAACACCAGAGATGTCTCAGAGAAGGAAGAACAACATTTGGTGACAAACTGGTGTGGGCGAAGAAGAGACAGAAATACTGATGGTGCAGCTTGGGATTGGTCAGAAGATGGTATCTCCAAAATAATACCCAGAGCTTGGAGCTGTAAAACTTCAAGAGGAAAAGAGTTCTGTTTTTGACATATAGTGAAAAACTACAAAAATGTCAAGAATGAGGACTGGATAGAGACTTTGTGTGTTGACTTTTTAGTTGAAATTTGAAGGAGATTGACAGGCAAATATCTTTACTAATGGTGTAAATAGAAACAAGTCCTGAGGAATTGGGGGTGCAGGGGCAGGAAGAGGGGTGGGTGGCCATGAAGGGTTGGCCGACTGCAGGGAGAAGCAGGATTAAAGGATGACAGTTAGTGCGTGTTTTTTAATCCTGAAGCATTCTGGAACATATTGTGTACACCGGACTGAAGCTAGTGGAAACAGAGCAGTTTGAGGTAGAAGTTAGTAGAACTGGGAGACTGGAGACCTCTTCTGTGTGCACAATACTCTATCCTTCCCTGTGTCACCAAAGATGGAGTCTCCATCCTCACAGGAGCCCTGTGAGGTAAGCATCATTTACCAACAATTCAAGAAGAAGTAGAGTGACTCACTGTCAATCTTTGGCAAGAGCAACTGTGCCTTAAGAAGCTACCAAATGTCGCTCAGTTATCACACTCTTATGACAACTATACTGGACAATGATCAGCATATTTTCCTACCAGCTCCCTTACACTGTGGTGCGGCAACGCCACCCTTGGCATTCCACCTTCAGGTTTCAGTCCCTCCATTGCAGCAACCGAAGTGATCTGAACACTTAAGCAGAGCCTATGTCACTTGTGCTGTCTGAGACCTTTTTCCCACCTCTCTACATCACCAGCCTCTCCTCAGACTCACCCATAACACATCTAGCAGCTGCTACTTTGAGTGCCCACAATAGAAACTACCCCACTTTTTTCTACCTTGTGGGGTTTTTTGGCTGATTTCTGTTCATGACATCTGTTTTTGGATTTCCAATCAAACTCTCAGGATTCCATGAACACCTCCGTGCCTCTGTTTTAATTGCACATTAGATCATATGGTGTCAGAACACTTAGTCAAGATACCTACTTTTTTAAACATGTGGTATAACTGCTGGAATTTTCCAAAATCAGGTGCACGCCAGTGTAGAGAAGGACTGAAAGGACAACTTAATGACACATTCTCAGGATTCAAAGATGGTCAAAACTCCTCCTTGACTTTTATCTTGGAAAAGTAGAACTGAAGCGGCTTTCTTCTTTTGGACGGTATCCTGAAGCCAAGAAGACAGAAAGGAAAGGAGAGAGGGAGAATGAATAACAATTTCCAAGATGCCAACACGTTTACTATTTTTACTTGAGGGAGGTAAAGCGAAAGCCATGTTTCAGGCATTTTCCCCCTAACCAACTCCCTAAAAGGGGCTTGTATGCACACATTCAAGCTAAAATCCCTTTTGCTCTCCTGCTGAAGAAGTGCTGTTAGACTTGGTTTCTGAAATGGACATACTGGTATCCACATTTCTTTACAAATTATTTTCATCTAAAACATTTTTAAGTCTTTGAGTCACAAGTAGACATTAACATAAAACTTGTTCATTGGTTGAAGTAATTTATTAGCTGGTTAATTTATAGAAAAAGGAAGGTGTGAAAACAAGTTTTCACGTCCCTGAATATGTTATGATGCAGATGAGCCATGTTTAGGAAGTCAGGCATGCAAGTTAAATGTGATTCTTTAGTAGTTCGATTTTTCAAAATTTATTTTAACTTCAGGGGGCACGTGTGCAGGTTAGTTACAGGGGTATACTGCCTGATGCTGAGGCTTGGGCTTCTATTGAACCCGTCACTCAAGTAGTGAACACAGGACCCAAGGGGTGGTTCTTCAACCCTTGCCCTCCATCCATCCTAGGAGTTCCCAGTTTCTGCTGTTCTTGACGCCAGTGGGTACCCAGCGTCCAGCTCCCACTTCTAAGTGAGAACACTGTCTGGTTTTCTGTTTCTGCGTTAGTTCCCTAGAATGATGGCCTCCAGCTGCATCCATGTTGATGCAAAGGACGTGGTCCGTTCTTCTTCAGGGCTGCATCGTACTCCGTGGCTGATACGCGCCACATGTCTTCACCTCGCTGCTCCCAGGTGCCACTGCAACAGGGGACAGTCCACCCGGCCTTGCAGTGGGCATCGCCAGCCGCCCCTAGTGCCCTCTTGCAGAAGGGCTTGGAAGTTGTGGGAGGAGGCTCAGTCGGGCCCGCTCTCCGGTCTCACCAGTCGCTCTCTTAACATTCCTTGTCCCTCTTAGGAAGAAGCCCCCGGGGCCCTCTGAGCAGGACCGAGGCGCGCCAAGGAG